>NC_137196.1:8123971-8368971 GCF_960531495.2 Zeus faber | reverse complement strand
GGCGGGGGTCTCACTCCCCCCCCAATGTCTCACTCCCTCAGCCCCCAAAGATCTGCAGAGAAAAACACCTTATCCAGTCGATCCTACAGGAAAAGAAAAAAACGGAAAAGCTGACGCCTCCCCCCAAAGCAGGATAACGGCCCGCGTTAGGGGACTATCCATGCCTGCCAATTGCCGTAATGGCCCCTAATTCCAAATGAATTCAGCCTAAATGAACTGTCAGAGGGAGATTGATTTGTTGGAGCGGTGTGTCTTGATGAGTGCTGTCGTGGGAGGAGGGGGTGATTAGGCAACTGAGGCCCGCACCCCCACTCATCCAGAGCCTGGGGCTGGAGTTCTTTTAGCCGCCCCGGACCCGAGCAGCTGTTGGGGGGCGGGGGGGGATGACAGGTAAAGGAGGACGTGTGGCCGCTTGAGGGGGGGGTCCCCTCCAGCGGGTTAAAGGACGGGACCACCTGATTAACGTTCTGTTCTTTTTCAAATTGGTAGGAGGAGAGAGGAGTTTGATTGGGATTGTTCCGATTTTGACTTTGCCTTGTCAAAGGGCGAAATTTGACAGGAAACACGCTAAGGAAGACCTTCCGACCTTCCACTCTTTCCACAGCCCAAATCCGCCACCCTATAAATATCCACCCATAGATGGAAGTTCCTCCTCGTGTCGAGTTTTGGCTCTTTCCATAAGAAGAAAACCTTATTAATAGGTTCTCTTCCAACTTAATTAGCTGTGGAAAAGAGGCCAGGGGCGCTGGCGTTTCTGCCCCAGAGGACTTTGCTATCCCTGCTGATTCCCGGGCTAGGCTAATTATTTCCCAATAACCTTACTTACTGGCCACGCTCCCTCCTCTGGGCCTGAGCCTAACAAGCGGCACCCGAGAGAAGAGAAGCTCGTTCTGGTTCAAAGTTTTATTTTTTTCTTTCCTCCTCAGCCGCCTGCTCGGTCCGCCTGCCGTCCCAAAGACGATTCCTTACCGGAAGGGGAAGCGAGTTCAGAACCTCTCAGAGCCCCCAACACGAGGAGCCGTGAAGGAAGTGGCTTTCCAGACCGGGGCGGGCGTTTGATGTTGATGTCGAAAATCGAATGCCTTCAAATTCGCCATTAACGCTATAATTTAGAGTATTGGACACACTCCTAAGTACACCAAACTGCATTATGTCTGCTGTCATTAATTTGGCCCTGCTGTCGACTGCAGCCCCCCCGCAAATAAAAAATATCAAAAGGCAAAATAGTTAACCTTATTACTCAGGCTATTTATTTTCTTCTCCCTGTTTATTTATTTACTTCTTTATTTATTTTCTCACCCAAGACCCACATCGGAATCGTCACTCCCCCTCGTATGAATAAATATGGGGCCACATACATATCGGGAGGAAGGAAAAGCTGTTTATCAGGCAGAGGGGAGACATCAGAGGCTAAAGAGGGGCGCTGGCTAAAAAAGAGGCTGAGCTATTAGGACGGATATTGGAATATATTAGAATATGGGGAAAAAATTAAACGGGACCTTATTATCCTTGGGCAGACTTTTTAGATGAAAGGGGAGGGCAAATTAAAGCTTCATCGGCTATCGTTTCAATAATTGTTCCGCCTGAGCGTATCACGTGGCGGGGGAGGGGGGGCAGTGTTGGAGATCATCATTTAAAAATATCGACTACCTCGTCTGGAACCGTCCTCATATTCATCTTGGTTCGTATATGCGCTTGATTAATTCCTTGATGTCGTGCATATGCCGGGGTCACGGTTCAGATTGGGATGTTTTTCTCATGCGACCACATTGCGGTTAATCCATCTCTAAAGCTGACCCCTTACCAATCCCTGCTAAGCGCACGGCCGCTGGCCACTGGCCTAAAACTACCGCCGACCAGCGGTCAGGGAAACATGTTTTTCTTATTCACTTGCACTGATCATAACAGATTAAATCCCAGGTTTTCTTCCAAATATGGCCAAAGGTCGGGTGAGTCGTTTGTTTTCGTTGTATGCGACATCCACGCCGCTCTAAGTGCTGCTAATTCCTCAGCAATATCCATACCCCCCTCCCTCTGAGCAGCTCTGTGAAATAGATGTTTGTTTTTGAAAGGGTTAAGAATTGGATAAGAAATAATATCGCACTTGTTTTGTTCCGTGTCACTGCCGTGGTAATCTTTCATGGCTGCAAATATTTTCATGGTATTGAGTATCGGGACAGATAACAGTGTCATGACCCGCTGCCTAGCTTATCCATATATCGTTCCACTTAAGACGTGGAGATGCCACAAAGGCCGTTCTAACAGTATTGCCTTGTAACCCATATAACACAGGGTGCTTTTTAAAATCGTTTTTCAAATTGTTCTCTTCAAGCAGACAAAATGAACATGAAAAAGAAGCTATCTAGTTGGAAATAATTGAGCGTCTTTGAGAGAAGTAACCCTAACCCTGAGAGAAGTAACCCTAACCCTAACCCTTATCCGAGAGACTAACCCTGACTCTAGCATCCCGAACCATGGCCCCAAGAAAAGGGAAAAATAACCCTAACCTCCAAAAATAGAAAAAAGAAAAAAAATAGATCCTGCCATAGAGGTGGAGGAGCTTCACACCAGAAACAGAAACAGTCTTTATTCGTCACGCAACACACCACATTACACTACAACACATGCTTGCACACACACACACGCACATGCTTTGATGGTGGCTAGTGAAATGGATCCTCTGCATTTGACCCATCCTGGCTTGTCCTTCCACCGGGGGCACAGCCAGGAGCAGTGGGCAGCATACGTGGACGCGCCCGGGGACCAGATGATAAGTGTCCATCGCTGGTCAGACGATGATGGGTGCATGTTTTTGGTGGGGGTCCTTACTGACGTGAGGTGGAGGAAACCCCATGTGAGCACGGGGAGAACATGCAAACTCCACACAGAAAGGCTCCTATTTGGGAGATAACCCGCCCGGACCACGGTGCCAACAGCGCCCCAGGCGGGGGAATCGAACCCAGGACCTTCTTGCTGTGAGGCTGCAATGCACTGCGCCACCGTGCCAACAGCAACAGCACTGCCTTATCAGAATCAGGAGGAGAGGATGGAAGACACTCCAGTCTACACTGACAAACCACCATGCCCAGCAGAAGGAACATGGAAACCGGTCTCCACACTCACCTCACCGACACAGCAACAACAGCAACTCTACCAGCCACAACAAAGGCTACGGAACCTGTCCAAATGGGAGGCCATGGGACTCAAGCAGAATGTCTTTGAGAGAGCCGAGACCAGGACTCCCCAGAGTAAAGTGGCTGAGGCACAAGCAGAGCATCTTTGAGACAGCCATGCCTCAGTGGAACCCAAACCACAGCCTCAGCATTGAGTGGAGGCAACCAGATCCTGCCATTTCTGTACAACAGGGAGCACTTTCCAGAGCTTTGACAAAGTAAGAGTAACAGTTTTATATTGTCACTGTCACCTGTCTCACCAACCTCCCGCCATGTTCAACACCCAACTCACAGAAAGCCCCATTGCTGCTGCAACAACGGAGACTGCAGGGATTCTGGGGGATACATCTGGGACCAGGCATAAAGGAGGAATCACTTAGAAGGGGCACACACACACGCACACAGACAGCAGGAACGGTACTAGGAGATGGGAGGAATAGCACAGTGTTCACGGACCACCAATGGCGACACCAATGATAAATTTGGTAGCTGGTCTCTGAAACCCAATCCTGGTCATAGGTCATTCAAACCTATGACACTGCCCAGCAAACAGCACAAACATGGGCAGCCTACAAGTGGCCTGCTATCCAGGGGCCAGATTCAAACATGCAGCCCACCTTCTCTGGAGAAACACCCCCACCGCACTTCAAATATGAAGGGGCTACAAATCTGAACTGCTTGTTGAATCACATGTTTTCTGAAATACCAAAGTTCCAAATGATTATGCAAATTGGATTTAAGTGTCATAAACATTACATTTTCTGTTTTTCAATTAAACTCATGGATGGCATTGTGTCTCAGGGCTCTTTGAATCACTGAAATCAATCTCAGACACCTGTGATAATTAGTTTGCCAGGTGAGCCAAATTAAAGGAAAACTACGTAAGAAGTACGTTCCACATTATCAAGCAGGCCACAGGTTTCAAGCAATATGGGAAAGAAAAAGGATCTCTCTGCTGCCGAAAAGCCTCAAATAGTGCAATGCCTTGGTTAAGGTACAAAAACGTATGTGTGATCATCGTACTGTGAAGAGATTTGTGGCTGATTCAGAGCACAGACGGGTTGGTGCAGATAAAGGCATAATGAGGAAGGTTTCTGACAGACAAATTCATGGGATTAAGAGAGCAGCTGCTAAAATGCCGTTACAAAGCAGCAAACAGGTATTTGAAGCTGCTGGTGCCTCTGGAGTCCCGCAAACCTCAAGGTGTAGGATCCTCCAGAGGCTTGCAGTTGTGCATAAACCTACTATTGGGCCACACCTAACCAATGCTCACAAGCAGAAATGGTTGCACTGGGCCCAGAAATACATGAAGACTCGTTTTCAAACAGTCTTGTTTACTGTTGAGTGCCGTGCAACCCTGGATGGTCCAGATGGAAGGATTAGTGGATGGTTGGTGGATGGTTGGTGGATGGCCACCATGTCTCAACAAGGCTGCGACGTCAGCAAGGAGGTGGCGGAGTCATGTTTTGGGCCGAAATCATGGGGAGAGAGCTGGTAGGCCCCTTTAGGGTCCCTGGAGGTTTGAAAATGACCTCAGAGTTTCTATATAGACCTATATAGAGTTTCTGAGTGACCACTTTCTTCCATGGTACAAAAAGAAGAACCGTGCCTTTCGTAGAAAAATCATCTTCATGCATGACAATGCACCATCTCATGCTACAAAGAATACCTCTGTGTCCTTGGCTGCTATGGGCATAAAAGGAGAGAAACTCATGGTGTGGCCCCCATCCTCCCCTGACCTCAACCCTATTGAGAACCTTTGGGGCATCCTCAAGCAAAAGATCTATGAGGGTGGGAGGTAGTTGGCATCAAAACAGCAGCTCTGGGAGGCTATTTTGACATCCCGCAAAGAAATTCAAGCAGAAACTCTCCAAAAACTCAAGTTCAATGGATGCAAGAATTGTAAAGGTGATATCAAAGAATGGGTCCTATGTTAACATGTAACTTGGCCTGTTAAGATATTTTTGATTGAAATAGCTTTTGGTTTCAGTAAATATGACCTCCTAATGCTGCAAATTCAACAAATGACCATTTTCAGTTCTTTACAACCTATAAAATGTTTTGAAACTTTGTTTGGAACGCGGTGTGGACCTCCACTGGCTCCCTGTAGCTGCCCGCATCAAGTTAAAATCCTTGATGCTGGCCTACAGGACAGTCACTGGATCACATAGCATCACGTATCAGGCCTTACGCCCCAACCCACTCTCTGAGGTCTGCAAAAGAGCGGTGGCTGGTGGTGCCTGGACTGCGTGGAATGATTTCTCAATCCAGACTCTACTCATGCGTGGAGCCCCAGTGGTGGCATGAGCTCCCCAGCTCGTTATGCTCTGCAGAGACACTCACAACCTTCAAGAAATACCTGAAGACCCCGCCCTTTCAGGAACACCTGAATACCTGATCTTATCCTAGCTATGACTATTGTTGACTATTCTTGTTTTTGCTGATGTTGACTAGTTTAAAGTTGTTATTTTGGCATAATGCACCAATAACATGAGTACTTATTATATTGCGCTAACATACACATCTTTTTTTTTTTTTTACTAACAACACTCTTTTATTCTGATTCCTTACAGCATCTTGCTCTTGAATTTGGTTGAATTTAGAAGCAGGTGCTCGGGCACTTAAGTTCGAGGTTGCTCCAATGGTCGATGTATGCTTTGATTGTTTCTAGCCTCTCATGTACATGTAAGTCACTTTGTACAAAAGCAAAAAATAAAAAATAATGAATGCTAAATGAATAAATGTGATGTAAATGCAACCCTAATCCCAATAAACCAGTATTTTGCTGGCCCTGCTCCTCTGGTCCTATTTGCATTTCTGTCCCTTACCCTCACTGTTACAGCAGAGTAAATTGAGTAAAAATAGAGAAAACAACTGTGATGCATTCACTCTGAACTCTGTGGAATCCCGCGCTGGGCAACAACTCATTTATTCTGAGATTCTGTGAGATTTGACGACACGAAGAAAGCTTAAAACGGCAGTAAAATCTGTTTGGAAAACAGATTGGAACAGGTTGATCGTAAATGGCCAAGATGTTTGATGTGTAGGCCTATTTAATTTCATTTGCTGCAACATATGTGCGATTTTTCCTAAGTTTGCATTAGGAAGTGGAAGGAACTGGTCTTTTAACACTTCTACCACAGTGTGAAATAAACAAGGTGCCATACATGCTCTGTATTTTGTTCCTTCCGCTGTCTGTAATCCATTTCACCAAAGTTTCCCTCCTTCCTTTTTGTCCTCCCATAATGCACCTGAGGCCATAACAGAGCCCTGTGCCACCTTCTATTTCCCTGATGGAGCTCCCCCTCCGCCCGACACCGCCTCCGTCCGTCCGTGCACTCGTTTAACAACTTTACTCGCCTCCCCCACCCCCCCGGCAGTACACTGGATGGATAGACGGCACCGACGTCCCTCCGTCTCCCTCCCTCTCATCCTTCTCCTTGCCCTTTTTCTTTCTCTGCTCCATGTCCTTTCCATCTGCCTGTTTTGGTCTTTCCACCACGGTGGCCAACCCCTCTTTCCCCCACGGAACAGATGGTGATGAAAATGATGAAATTAAGATCTGTTTCAAGATTAATTCTGAAAAAAAAAAATGTCTTATACCTTTTTTCTGAATACGTTTTGAATTTTGTGTAATTTTTTTAATATAATAATGTAGATTTTTTTAAATTATTTTCTTAAATGAAGTCTTTATTTATCTTTTTGTCTTACTGGTCAAATAGGCTATTTAAATATTATGCTTTTGAGAAGAACAATCTTTAATCGTCACACAGCACACCACATGCACGCACACACTTTGGATGGTGGCTGGTGAAATGAGGCCTCTGCATTTAACCCATCCTGGCTTGTCCTTCCTCTGGGGGCACAGCCAGGAGCAGTGGGCAGCATACGTGGACGCGCCCAGGGATGAGTGTCCATCGCTGGTCAGACAATGACACCCACAAAGACCAACTGACTGCACAATATTTACATTTTTACAATACATATGTATCCCCTTGGTATACATATGTATCCTATTGCTGCTAGCTTTGTACTGCTTATTGCCTTAATAACATACCTCATTTGACTTCTTGAGTATATTAAGACTATCCTTAGTCTTGTTGTGTTGTTGTGTCTATTGTTGTTGTCTTTTTGCACTTTCATGTTATATGTTGTGTGTTAAAAATATTACTTGCACATTTGGAGTATGGGGAAACGCAACTTGATGTGAGGCAGCAGTGCAATGCACTGCGCCACCGTGCCACACAGTGTAGTATCTTGGGATACAAAATCAGATATATCCCCCAAACATTTGTCCATATGCCCATCCAACCATCCAGCCAGCTATCAATCCATCATCCATCCATCCACCTACCCATTCATCCATCCATCCATCCACCCCTCCTCCCATTCATCCATCTATCCATCCATAATCCATTCATCCATCCTTCTATCCCTCCATCCATAGGCTGTGTCTCATCATGCTTTCCTTCCATCCTTTTCCAGTCTTGTTTTCCTCATCTGTTTCCAAACTCTGAGCTTTTCCACTTTAAGCCCGTTCTGGGATCAATACGGCGTGAAGCTCTCTCATACATTCCACACCTTGGCAGCTTAGCCTATCAATACTATTTAAATACTTCTCGTCGCCCCCAAACAAAACCTCTGCATTATTTAAAAGGCCTGTGGTCAATTGCGCAATGTCTATACAACATTAATGGGTAAATGGCCGCTTGCATGGTATCTATCTAACAGCGTCTGCTGAGCGATGGCGGCGCCGGCATCTTTGTAACTCTGACACAGAGGTTTTAAGAGCCTGAACCCAATCTATCGATCTGTTTCATGCAACTTGTGTTGTAGTACGTGGAATTTCCCCGTCCAGTAGATTATTGTAAGCATTGTCTTGTAAGTATGTTCAAATTGGCTAAGTAATAATTACTATTTACAATTTCTTCTCTATATACTCATAATAATCATCATCTGTATCATGTGCATAGTATCACATTTTGTATATTCTGCATATTTTTATATATCCGACTTTGGTTTTTGTATATATTTGACCTTTTTTTTTTATAATATAAGATAATATAAGATAAATGAATGTACATTTTATTTTATTCTTAAATTTTCCTATATATTTCCTATATATAAAATCCTTTCATTGTGAAGACACGTAGACTGTTTCCAATATCTTTCCTTTGGTATTTTTAACATTTAATGCACATATTTCTTGAACGTGCAAATAATTTGATTTCTGATTCCGATTTCAAGGGGGAAACACGACACATTGTCGACATGCCTATTTGACATTCTGATAGCTTGTTCACTCGCCCTTTTTAGCGATTCCGACATGCTCTTAGTAACAACACATTCCATAAGCGTAATGCACTGGGATACGATACGGGAAAGAATGGCCCATGATAAAAAAAAAAAAAACGCTTCTCATTTATTTGCGGAATATTTCTTTTCCCCATCTCCTGAGTTGAAAGGGAGGAGGGGGGGTATTCATTAAGGAATAAATCAAATGAGCCGTGACTGGTACAAGGCCGCCGTGGAAAAATTCAATTTGTATTCATAAACAGCCACGAGCAGAGAGGGGGCGATAATTCAGAGCAGTTGGGTTATTGAGGCTGTTTGGTACTTGTTATTTAAAAAAGATCTGTGTTTTGTGGGCGGAAAATAGTGTGTGTGTTTGTGCGTGCGTGCGTGCGTGCGTGCGTGCGTGCGTGCTTGCCTGCGTGCGTGTGTGTGTGTGTCCCTCATGCTATAATAGACTCTCTTGGATCTATTAATGTCGATCATTTTTCCGAGCATTGTTTAAACTCTAAACTCAATCACGCTAACTGAGCGGACGCACTAATGTTATCATTAATGTAATGGCACACGGGGGGTGTTACCGTTGTGATATTTATTATACACCGGCGGAATTCCTCACCAATGACAAGTGTTAATTTTATTACTTTCGCTCAATATATTTGATTATTTTGTCAGTTTATGAGTGAAAATTGGAATCGTAGCTGTGATTATTATGAAACACATTATGAAACTTGTAGAAAAGGAGCTTTCTAGAGCATCTTCAGCCGGAGTCAGACGGAGGTGATGGTGGACTGGTGGTCTACATCGCCCGCCCTGATCCAAAGTTACCAGCAACTGTTGAGGCCACATTTTGGATTAATGACCTCTTCATCTCTCCGTAGAGCTATTCATCCACCAATCTATCCATTCTATCCTATCCATCCATCAGTGGGTTAAACTTACACGCTGCTCTTTGTCTCTAATGGTTGGGGGATAAAGACCCAAAAACCATAGAAAATATTATTTCCCATACTTCCGATGATAATTTCTTAATACAGAGAAAGAAACAGAGGAGTATGTTTGTTTTTGTATACTTTGCTTTTATTCCATAAAAAAAAAAATAATAATCACATTTTATTCAACATAACAAGGGGAGAAATGTTTATTTCCTTATACTTTAGGTGTATAATAAAGCCCAATTCATGTTCTCTTTTATGGTACGGTTGAAGAGATTATATCCCTTTTGGACAATTTCAAAATGAAAGCTATGAATAATTAATGTAAACATTTTTTCACCATAGCGGTAGATATGAAAGTGGAAAATGCTTTGACCCCTGTGGATTGTTTTTATCCCGCTTGTCGTGTAGACTTCTCTAATCCTTAAGCTTTTCCCATCTTTACCCCGTTTCTCCTCTCGGGCAGTATCTGAGCGAAAGAAGAGAAGAAGAAAAAAGAACAACAAACATATTCCGATCTGGACAAACTAGGAGAGAGGGGAGGGATGAGAGCAGACAAAGGAGATGATACCTCTCCTGCGCCGGGGGGAGGCTGTCAAAACCCATTACCTAAGTGTCCTTTATCTTTCCCATATGCTTTTGTTTGTCTAATCAGCTTTGTATCTCCCCAAATCCAGGATTGAGATAACAAACAAATGGATCAGCCGCTCTGAGCGCCGTCAAAGTATTCTGCTCCAGCACTCCCCAGTGGCAGGAGGCGGACGTGCAGGCTGAAATACGGACCATTAACGGGGGTCCTTCGTTTTCAACCTCTAATTGATAACAATGTTTTCATCTTTTCCAACCATAGCGATTTCACGTTTCACATTTCACATTTCAGCCAAAATGTTGCCTAATTTTGACTGTTGCAGTTCAAAAAATGTGTTTTAGTGCATAATCCCATGAAAATAAGATATATAATATAATCATGTTTTTGTTATCTTAGAATGAGCTGTTGTTGTTTTCAGTTGGTTGCAATCTGCAACCTCACCGCTAGATTCCACTAAATTCTCCACACTGCACCTTTAAGGTAAACGTTTTTAAGTAGTCATTTCGTAGAGGATACTTAAACCGTTTCATTGTAGTGATGCAAGATTAATGGGAAAAGAAAGGAGAGTGAGATCCAGGTTGAAAATGGAATGAAGTTGTCATATAAAGAATGGGACAAGGTGATAGATGGACAGATGGACGGTCGGTTGGTCGGTCCAATGGATGGATGATGGATGGAAGGGTAGATGGGTTGATGGGTGCATGGGTGGACAGATCAGATGAATGGGTGGATGAATGGATGGATGAATGGATGGATGGATCTGTGGAGAGATGGATGGATGGATGGATGGATGGATGGACAGACAGACCACCCAATGGATGAACTGATTGGTGGATGGATGGATGGACAGATCATCCAATGGATAAATGGATGGGTGGATACAGTAGGTCAAGAGATGGACAGATGGTATGATGGATGGGTGGATGGATGGATGGATGGATGGATAGTAGGATTGACGGTTCAATGAATGATGGATGGATAGATGGATGAATGGGTGGATGCGTGGATGGATAGGTGGATCATAGATGGACAGACCGTCCAATGGATGGATAGATGGAGGGATGGATGGAGGAATGGAGGACAGACAGACATGGGCAGAAGGGTGAATGGCATTGAGGCGGACAATAAACAGGGAGAGTTGGAGGCAGGAGGTGGAGGCAGTGATGGAGGACTAACTTGCTAACTCTACTTTCTCCTCTGTCGCACAGATCCTCAGCTTTGGCCCTCACATCCCTGATCCTCTTGGCTTTTACCCTCTCCCCACGCGCTGCTTTTTTTCCTTTATTTTTTAAGGCGGATTGCAGTTTATTCCAGACAATCCACGCCAAGTTGTGGAAGTGGAGCGCCAGGGACTCAGGAAAATGCCGGATCACCAACAGCCATCGGAGAGAGGGGGGAAAGCACCTCACAATAGCGCCGGGGACTCTTATCAGATTTAAGCGAAGGGGTTTGGCGGGGGTTTACGGAGCCGAGCGCTCGGGCTCAACGGTAAACTTCGAGAACAGACGGGGAGGATGCACTGATTATCGAAAACGGGTCTGAGCCCCGACTGAGAGCCTTAGAGGCCTCTTAGCGCTCGGACGGGAAACGGAGACGGCGCGAAACAGAGGCGCTGCGCCGCTCTTCCACCGCAGTTCGCGCTCACCGTTGAATTGCAGTGTAGCATGTATGTTGTGCTCTGCAAGAGTCAAACACCATACAACGTGTGACGGAGAAGAATTCCACTAGTCCATCGTGTGTCGCCTCTTTAGGAAGAGCTTACAGGGTGTTTTACTGTCTTTAAGACCAGTTAATAGCAGGCTAAAACGGTGATAACCACACAGACACACACACACACACACACACACACACACACACACACACACACACACACACACACACACACACACACACACACACACATACACACTCACACAATAGCCTTCATCCAGCTCGAATTACGCCGCAGGCTAAAATGCCTGGCGATCAGTCCCAGTCATTAAGTCCAGGAGCAGCGACATGCAGTGTGAACAAACATCCCTTATCACAGCCTTTTAAAGACTCCTAATGAGTCTCTGCTAATTAGGCCTCTCAGCCCGAGTCAATCTTTTCTCTCTCTGCTCCTTTCTGTTAGCTCAGCGTAATTTGTCTGCTATAGATTAGTGGATCGGCTGAAATGGTTGTGTGTGTGTGTGTGTGTGTGTGTGTGTGTGTGTGTGTGTGTGTGTGTGTGTGTGTGTGTGTGTGTGTGTGTGACAGGTGGGCTATTGAAAATCATCAGTAGTTAAAGTGAGGGTTTAGGGTGGAAAAGTCATTAATGCTTAAAGAGGAGGTTTGTGGCATTAAACAGGTCTACCTGATTTATCATTAACGTCATAAGACTTCGTCTTGTGTCCACCCCCAAAACTTTTCAGCTCTATTTGTTTCAGGGCTGTCCAAGTGCATTGGATACCCTGCATTGAAACGATGAAAGGGCAAACTCCAAAGGCAGTGTAAAACAAGGTAGGAAGAAGAATAAAATATAATAATTTTATCAAAGATTTTTTATAATTATAAACAAAATTATATTAAATATAAATATAAAAAATATAATTATAAACATAAATAAACATGTATTATAAATAACAAAGCAAAAAAATATTATAAATAATAAGCAAACGATGTCATGTATATGAATAGCTCATCCCTCATGTTGTCTGTTCTCTCACTGTTTATACGTATACAACCAAATATAATCTCAAGTTTATCAACTTTAATCCTGGGGGAAGCCCGAGACCTCTAATTTAGGGAGGACGTCGAGTTATGACCCTCCAATATTTAAATGTAATGTTCCTGAGAGTTTACCTTGACGATGTCTGTGGGGCATGAAAACGGCTCTCATGCATTAGCCGTCTAATCGATGCCCTGTGCACATTTTAATTACGGTCCAATGTTCCTGGAATCCTTCAACGCGTTGGATTCGAAGGGCTTTAATTGATTCGTTTGCAAAATTCTGACCGAAACTAACAAGTGGGAGGAGGAATAGCACCCAAAAAAAGACAGAATCGAAGCATTTGAAAGGCAGATGTGGACGTCTCGTCATTCGCTTGTTCCCTTCCCCCCCTCTATCTTGATGGCGACCAGATTTTGAGATTGGGTAAATTCTAATTTTCATAACTTTCATAATAGCTATAACTGGGTCAGCACTTGGCTGTCGCTCTGGCCGTGGCTCCTCCACCGCCAGCCATACACGCCAACACGTTCCAAACGCCAGGATTCCAATTCAGACCGAGCTATCCAAATCCTGGCCAGGAGACACACACACAGAAAGAAAGAGGGAAAGAGAGAAAGAGAGAGAGACCCCATTCCTTACCTTCGGCTCCTGTGTGTGTATGTGTGTGTGTGTGTGTGTGTGTGTCTGTGTGTGTGTGTGTGTGTGTGTATGATCCCAAAGGATGTTCTGGGTAGAGAGAGAATGGCTCGCCCTAGGCTGCCATTCTGCAAGTCGATCTTTAAAAAAAAAAAAAAGGGACTGACCACCCACACCCAATGGGTTTAATCTATCTATCTATCTATCTATCTATCTATCTATCTATCTATCTATCTATCTATCTATCTATCTATCTATCCTTACAATGTAATTTAAGTATTGTTAAAAACTGCATCTATGTCTGAACCAAGAATTTGGGCTTAAAATGTATGCATATGCATACACACATACATACACATACAGAGTGACTGACTGTTTAATTTCAACATTTTTTTCAGCTTGGACTGGGGTATAAATCTGCATCTACAGAACTGTTATTACCTTGCCATTACCAAATATGTAGCCAGATGAAAGTCTTAGAAATAGAGCAGTTTGAGCATTGCCACAATATTAAAAAAATGTCTCCTTAACAAGCCTATTACCTCTATCATTTCATATTTGTCACAATAAATGGCTTCAGATCTTCAGACAAATTGTACTATTAGACAAAGGGAACCAGAAAAACACTTTTTTTTAAATTATTTTGTTTATTTAATAAAAAAGGTTATGAAACCCCCATATCACCAATGTGGAAAAAGTAATTGCAAAAGTAATTAAACGTAATAACTGTGAAAGCGAGCTGTTCCAAAACACAACACATGCTCAGAAACTTGCAGATGTACGAGGCCGTTATACACACGGACATGCACACACGCGCAGGCACACGCAGAAGGGCGAAGCCCACGGTGTGCAGTGCCAGGTAGCGCTTACTGTGTACAGCCGGTTCCACAGAGAGAGGCGGTAATGGCTTGTTGAGCTGCTATTAGCGCCCGGCCCGGAGGCTGCTTGGACCCACATCGCACACGGTATCGATCAGCTCAGCGCTAATAGCGGCCCCGAGCCCCTCGCTCCAATCGCCCCCCTCACCGCCCATCCTGTCCTTGATCCTGTAAAGTTATAACTGTACTCATGTCAGCCGGGTAATTATCATTGATCCGCTCCGAAAGGTGACAAATGCCACTGTTTTGCCCCAGTGGTTGGTGCGGGGGGTGACATTGGGGGGGGTCCACTGGCCACTGTCCTGGCTCCACCACGGAGGGCAGTGGACAGATAGGGGCTTCTTTTCACGCCTTCATTTTTCACCTTCGAGGCTGAGAGGAAGCAGACGTTTGATTCTACTGATTTCTTCATTTATTTGTGATTGTTTAGTCCCCGAATGTAAGGTCTTGAATCTAAATAGGGGAGGGCATATAATAACCCCTTAACCCTTAATCCAAATGACCAACGACTCATTGGTTTTATGGACTTTTACTTCAATTAGTCAATTAGCCAACTAATTAAGCTTAAATACAACGTGGAGAAACTAAAAAGTGCAAGGTAACGTTCCGTAACGGCGTAAAATAAAGAGCCGGCTTTGCAGAGCGTCCCCAAACTTCCCACCCCCACTTCAGTCCCCCACTGCCAGCAACAAGTTCATCATCGCGGAGAGATGCCTGGCTGGTGTCACATCACAACAAATTGGGCGGACAGGGCAACGGGGCAGCAGATTGGTACATTCATCACGGACGAAATAGATCATGTCATTGTTTTTTTTATTTGTGTGTGTGTGTGTGTGTGTGTGTGTGTGTGTGTGTGTGTGTGTGTGTGTGTGTGTGTGTGTGTGTGTGTGTGTGTATGTGTGTGTGTGTGTGTGTGTGTGTGTGTGTGTGAGTGTGTGTATCCCCCCCCGCACTTTGAAAGCCTATCTTACCATCCCTGCACCAGGTCCAGGGGTTGGGAGTCGACAAGGCCGTACATCAACTGCAACTGTAGGAAATGAGGCTTCCGTGACACCGAATAGGTTTTATTGAGTGGAGGATGAGTCTTTTCGGAAGTATAATAGGGAAAGATTGCAAATGCATGGGTAAAAAAACCCCAGACGTGGTGACTCTGCACGTACGCTGCTGCCCCCTGTCCGCCTGGATTGGTGATAGATGACTGATTGTCGGGTTGAACAGGAAGATTTATTATTGTTTATCCTGAAACCGCCCGATCACCTGCGGCAGTCAACACTGTGCCCGGCGCACCCACACTGCACAAAGAGAAAGTGTGTGTGCATGTGTGTGTGTGTGTGTGTGTGTGCGTCCGTGTGTGCGTGCGTGCGTGTGTGTGTGTGTGTGTGTGTGTGTGTGTGTGTGTGTGTGTGTGTGTGTGTGTACACTTCTTCATAATATTTTGTTTTTTTCACGACTCTGTGTGCGTATATTATAAGTACATATTGTCGGCCCTCAGTTCTTGTTTAACCCTCTTTATTCCTGATACATTCTTCTCTCTACAGCAGCGGTATTCAAACTTTTTTGCCAAGCCACCCTCCCTCAGACTTGATACCCCAGCACACAGCAAACAAAAGTACCAATAAAGAAATGTCATATGCAAACCCACGTAGTTTATTGAAAACCAGGTCGAGCAGTGATATAAATGTATTCATTTGTGGCTTTTATTGCCTATTCACACAGGCAAACGGGGGAAGAAAGGTGCACATCAATGAAAATTCTAAAAATGAAAATAAATAATGAAATACAATCAAATTATTAACAAATTGTATCATCATATTGTTTTAAATTTATAAACTATTATCCTATTATATTTAAATAAACATATTTCACAAAATGTAATTCCTCACAATTCCCCCGTGCCCCACTAGGGGGACGCCCCTGCTAGTTTGAATATCACAGAACACTTCAAAGTAAAAGCAGTCCCCAACTTTCACAAATCAACCCGCTGGAATGTCTGAAAACAAAATGGCTCGTGATGGTGTTTTGAGTGAGTGAGTAGAAACATCGGCGACTGATTAATTCCCCCCTTTTAACGCAACCTTTTTGCAGGGGTTCAGTGGGAACGAGGGAGGGACGACAGACAGACGGACGAACGGACGGAGGGAGGGAGGGACAGGCAATCATTTCTGGAGCGGCAGAGCGGGTAGGCGAGCAGATGAAAGCCCATTTTCCTCTGATTAAGTCCTCCGAAAATATTCCATTTGTCAGTGCCACGGCGGGGCCCGAGACAGGCGGCCCCCGCACCCGCGCAGCCAGCCGACTGTGTCTGTTGACTATGTAGCTGCCGCGATTTACATCGCTCACTGACAACATCATCATCTCTCCTCCCGTTAATGTCCCCCCCTCCACCTCTACCCTGCCATCCCTCCATCCCTCCCTCCGCACGGTCCCCCACCTTCACTTCCCTTTTGTCATTCCCCCCTCTTCTCCGTCCTATCCGCCATGCTCAGCACCCAGCACCACCCCACTCTCTCTCCCTCTCTCTCTCTCTGTCTCTCTCTCCACCTCTCCACCCCCCTCTTCCCTAACAGCCTATTTTTGTCTGATCTGCCCTCATTGCAAGGTTGACTGCCGCCAAAAGAGGGGAGAGCGCGCCGAGGCACCTGGCTCTGTCTCCGCCGCAGTCATTTTCAATGTCATCAATTTCAATTTCCGATCTGTTCTTCCTCTCGCCAACCCTCCCTCCCGCCTTCTTCGCTCCACCCCGCCGCCATCCCCCCATCCCGCCTTCCCCTCCTGCCATATACCCATCATGGGAATTTGTCTATTCTGTTTTTCTATTTCTCTCTTTCTCTCATTCCTCCCTCCCATCCCAACACCTATTGGCTATTATCCACATCTTTTCCCAGAATGCAATTTCCTCCCCTCGGCCGTTTTTTTTTATGAGAAATCAAATGAAAGATCATTAATATTTTTTTTTCAAATAGATAGGTTTGTGCATTATATTTCTTTATATATATATATTTTACTGTGCTCCCTGTGCCTGCTCGGTTTGCTCCCTATGCTGGAGGTGTTGTGACTCAACTCCACCATGATGGTGATGGTGTTCACTTTACCTCTTTCTCAAATAACCCTGCTGAAGCAGCAGCCGGCTGCATGTTGGCGTTTGGGTGGGCGACGGTCTCTCAAAGCCTTACTTTGGCTCGAGAGCCAAGTTTTAACTTTTTAAACTTTGGTATGTCGCCAGTAGAGAGGCAACTGTGTGAGATGGCTGCTGTCGTTTTAGAATAAGACAAAGCGACATCTCTAATTGAAGCCGCGGTTGAGTCTCTGTTTCGGGCCAAAGAGCTTGAGTCAAAAGCTGAAACGAGGGACTTTGGGAAGGCATTGAGTCATTCCTTTTGTCTTTCTGTCCATCATTGAGTCCTCACAGAGATTGTGTTGTTATTATGTGTAGATTGAAAGATGGATTGATGGATAGATGGATGGATGGGTAGTTAGATAGATAGATAGATAGATAGATAGATAGAAAAATACATTTCTGTTCCTTTCACTTCTAGGGTTCTATTTCCATCCCCCTCCACCTCAGTGTGGCATCATGGGTAGCCCGCTCACTGCTCATCCGAGCATCGCCCGTCCGCCCGCTGTCTCGCCAGCCCGCTCTCTAACCAAACTTTACCTCCTCCTCCGCCCTCCCCCCCGCCCTCCCTCCTCCTCTCATTAGCATTTCATTTGCATGTCATTTGCATGCCTCCAGTCTTTGCTCCCATTCTCATACACCCCATTTTTTTCCCCCCTAGAACTTAATTTCTGTAATTTAGTCCGATCTTCTGTGTGTGTGTGTGTGTGTGTGTGTGTGCATGTGCGTATGCGTGTGCGTGTGCATGAGCGTGGGCATGCGTGTGTGTGTGTTTGATTTGGCAGGAGAGTAGCCCGTATGAACAGTAAGGTACCGTCTCAAGCAATACCCATAATTTCCAACGCTTAAAGCATCAGATAGAACCTGCTACAGTGGTACTTTGACTTACGAGTTTAATTCGTTCAGTGACAGAGCTCGTAATTCAAGCTGCTCGTATAGCAAATCAATTTTCCCCATTGAAATTAATTGAAATGCCATTAATCTGTTCCAGCCCCCAAAAAACCACCCCAATTTTTTTTGTTACGTATTTTTAAATAGGAAAAATGTATTTATAAATAACAAATATTGTATAAAAACGTAATAAAACATAATAAAAGAGAATGTAAAGAAATAAACTGGTTTTATAAATTGTATTTACCTTGGGGACAGACAACTTGGACAAACAGAATATGCTGACGGAGGTGGAGGGTGGAGGAGATAGGCGGAGGAGGTTGGAGGAGTTTGTTTTGTGCTTTTTCGGTCACCTTCGTTTGTTTCTACACTTGATTGCTGAACTAAATTGCTACAATTCATTTTTATTTAGTTTCACTTCACTTTCGCTTAACTTAAAAAAAAATCTCCTTCACTGATGTTTGCCACTTAGAATTTTTTTTTGTTGGCAAAATAACTGCACAAAAAGCACAAAACGCGAGCACAAAACACAAAAGAGACGCTTCCACGGTCAGGTAACCACGTGAAGTATGTATTCACTGCATATATGTATGGAAGTATGTATATGTATGTGACAAATAAAAATCTTGAATCTTGAAGTGAAGGAGTGAGATGCGGGATGCTGGCCGCATTCGCTCGCCACGCCAACTAGCGGCGGCACCTGAAGCTCGCGCCTCGTAACTCACATTTTTGCTCGCAAATTAATACAAAAAATCGACGGAACGACGGCTCGTAACTCGGAAAACTCGTATGTAGGTGCACTCGTAAATCAAGGTGCCACTGTACTTTGGTTCTAATAACAACTTCTGGTTAGTTGATCTCAGTGATTCTCAACCTTTTTCATAACAATGACCTTCAATTTGATATGGGACCCCATGCGAGAAGATCCAAGACCCCAATCTGAGAAGATCTTTACTGTTAGTCCAAAATGCCACACCTGTCTATACTATAACTAGGAAGAGAGTAGTGAAGCTATGATCAAAACAGTCATTATTGTGGATTCTGTAATGGTGCTAGTCTCGTAAATGGGGACCCCCCTGGAACCTCTTGAAGGAAGACCGGGGGTGGACCCGTTGTTGAGAACCACTGGTTTAGGTCCTAAATGACCGAGAAATTGTTAGTGATAGGCCAAAGAAAATAACTATTATAGTCTGATTTAGATAACGGATAAACTTTTTTTGAGTAGTAGTTATGGTGTACTCGTTATGGCTATATCGGGTGTTTGGGACGTCCGTAATATCACCAAAAGGACAAACCGTGAAAGAGAGAGAGAGAGACGTTAGTGTATCACGGCGGTGTCAGTAACCTCACTTTCCGTGCCAGCCAAGCCTGAACGGCGTCGCACTCATTTCAATCTCTCGGCCCACAAAAAGACACAGTAATTAACCAGGTGAACGGAGCCGGGCGAGGTCGGGCTCAGGCAATTAAGGAAGTGACAGGCTTGACATGGCTGCTCACGTGCACACACATGCACGCCAGGACTTTCCCCCCACACTCCACCGCATAGTGTCTGGGCCTATACAGGAGAAAGTCATACATGTGCACAAACTCAAGTTTGAATTCAGTGCCAAGTATTGAGCCAATTTCTATCTGTTGTTTATTTATCATTTTTATTTTTATGGCCATATTACCAAATTTGTATAACTTTATTATTATTGCAGACTGTTTTTATGTATCTATGTACCTATTGTTTTGATATACATCTATCTATCTATCTATCTATCTTATCTTTCTATTCATTTATCTATTCATTTATAGAGATTGCCCTTTACAAGTTTATACAGCAAATGTTTCTATTATTTGCCACTTTGCAAACCCTACAGCACCAAAACCAAAAAAAAAAAAACACCTCGCAAGGTCACCATGTCATATCTCCCACAGAAGACCTCTCACATCGATTTGGTGAAGGGGTGGATACCCAGCACCTAATGCGTCTGTCACCAACCTGAGAGCCAAGCATCAACAATTGATGACAGCGGAATGTAGGGTATGATCATATTTGAATTCTGCTCTGATTTAAATCACTCGCCCCCTTTCCCACACACACACACGTCCGCATTTGACCGACAGACGGCGGAGCGTGGGCGAGCTCAATGAACGTCTCAACTCCATAACCGGTGCGTGCGGTGGTGACAGATGGGGGATATGACGTCACGTTCCGGGCGCGTCCACAGTCCACACGCGGACTTAAGGGGTAATTGTGTGACATTAGTCTAGTCTGGCGAAGGGTCCGCGCTCTCGAGTGTACGCGTGCACGGTGTGTGTGTGTGTGTGTGTGTGTGTGTGTGTGTGTGTGTGTGTGTTTGTGTGTGTTGAGGGGTGGGATACGACGTCAGGCAGTTATAAATGGCCATCATTTCCCAAACCACTCCGTTTTCCATTGTGGAGCGCATGTCGCCGCAGGGCCAGGAGCAACGAGGTGGTGCGTGTGTGTGTGTGTGTGTGTGTGTGTGTGTGTGTGTGTGTGTGTGTGTGTGTGTGTGTGTGTGTGTGTGTGTGTGTGTACGGTGGGGGGCAATAAAGGGAGTGATGGGGCTGATAGTCCCAGAGGAGAACTCTGACGATTCAGAGTAGAGGATACACACCTCAAGGAAGTCTGGAGATCTTTCCCAACATCAAGCCTAATGTGTTAGAAACACAACAACAACACAATAGATGGATTAAAGTAATACGTGCAATTAATTAATGATTCATTAAACATATTCTAAATAAATAATGAGGGAAACACTAAGAGTTGTTCTACACCCTGCTGCCTTTTTCTTTCTTCAGGTTTATCAAGTTAAACAGCACACACCACTGGAACAAAACAAGCAAATTAAAAACACTTTCTTAAATCCTTTTAATGCTTTTCATATCAGACTTCCCTCAAATTGCTGTCTGTAACCAATGTTCACACCATTCAACATTCTTGGCCTGTGGATGTGGCAATAAAAAATAAACAACTAAATAATTAAAAAATTAAAAAATAATAATGATTATGACGATTCTGATGATAATAATAATAACAATTAAGAAATATCACAGCAGGCAGCAATACACAGGGTCCAGCTTATTCATTTAAGGTATGTATTACAGTTTTTTCTTATGTGAAATGCATCACAATTTACTAAACGTACAAACATCAAAGATCGTTAATTACTTTTCATAACAATAACAATAAATATTTTTCATTTAAAAATGTATATAAATACACATTATTTGTAATTACCATTTTATTGTATTATTTCTGTTAATAATGTACAATTTGAAAATTCAGTTAATAGACAACTTATCTATATTGTAATGCAGACAACATTTATATAACTTTAACATTCGTTTGGAATTACAATTATTATTGAATCAAGTTCAAGTTCAAGAAATTTGTTGTCACATACATATACACACGATCATTTGTTAATATCACAAACACTTTCTGCCTATTCGTTAAAGTTTGTTAATTTGAGGTTTAGGAAAATGTTTATACGTGAAGTTTATTACAGAAAAGGTATTTATCTATTTACAATTATGACGTATTCACGTTTATGATAACAATTTACGATAACAATCAGTTTTACGTAATTTATTTGTAAAGTTTAATTTAGTTTTTTACTTTGAATTCATTTTCAGTAAGTCATGTTTCTATGAAATACCAAAAACTTAGTATTTCTGTGAGTAATTATCATTGCACGACTTCTATTTTTCCAACGTCTCACTGGATCTTGAACGCATCACGAATTTGCACATTTCAGTGGTTATGAGGTGTCTGTGACGTACTGGTCCAAACAAGATATTAACTTGTTTGTGTGTTATGCAGAATTTGGGTTTCCAGATCGTTTTAGACGTTAAAATTCTGAGAATTTTTCCCCGAACAATAACAAGATCTACGGGCTGGATCCCTGATAAAATAAATATATAAGCAAATCAATAAATAAGCTAATAAATCAATAAATAAATAATGGGCTTATTAATAATAATCAAAGAGAAATTGCCATATGATGGACATATAGTGCCCGGGAATACTCTTTTTACATGTTTGCCAATCTGGGAAATAAGAATAAGAATAACAATTAATTAATCTCATTATGAATAAAGGCATCTTCCATTCATTTCAAAGTGCGGAAGTTTCTCCTGAGAGTCTGTGGGAATCGTATATATGCTTTTCTTTCCACTACAGAGTTATTCTTTAAGATGCGGTGACACATTCATCCAAAGGACACCGAGTGATTTAGTTTTATTTTCATTCTGTTCGCATTAGAGAGCAGGGTGTGTTGAGAGGTGGACACCGCTGCCACAGCCAAGAGCCTTGCGCTTATTTTCTCTTTGTTAATGGTTCACTTCACGTCTAACTCCACATGATTCCCTCTGCAAAGGGGGCATTTCTGGCGCCAGCTAAAGCCTCAGATGGAATCGTCCTTTTGTTTCACCGTCACATCATCCGCTTCTGTTTTATTTCAAACGTCTGCCGTCATTGTTCTATCTTCTGAATATTCTATTGTTACCATTGTTCTTTATCTTTTTTTTTTTTCAATTTGGCACTCATCAACTGAAGATTTAAAACTCTTTGTCGCTCGGCTACGCTGGCCCCGCAATGAGCTCATTTTATCTGACGGTCTTAAAGCAGTTTGGCTACTCCGAGTGTCCAACTATTGCAAGCTATTTGGAGCTCATTTTCTGAGAGGCGATTCGGGCCCTCAGAAGTTCATCTCTGGGCGTGCATTTGAGTCTCAAGCAGTAAGTGACTTAATCCTCCTAAGTATTATTTCTCTCTCTCGCTCTTTAAACAATTACACAGAACGCTGTAGAGGCGGTGCAGCGATATCCCTGATTATAGCCCAGTCTTCCTTTTTGCCCCATTTACTCCCATCGCATCCAAGGTTTTTCCGTACTTTATTGGTTTCGAATGCTTCTCTTAGTGCGTATTCTCCCACATATTTCTCCCCCGCACCCCTTTTCACACTTTGTAAATGTAAAATGACCTGTGTGTGTTTGCGTGCATGCGTGTGTGTGTGTGTGTGTGTGTGTGTGTGTGTGTGTGCACGGTACGTCCCTTGTGGCGTCGCATGTTAAATTCCACCATTAAAACCCATTACCCCGGCAATCAAACCCACCATAATTCCAGCTAATGACCCCATTTCCCCAAAGGTCGCATGCGTCAGTCAGCAGCCGGACACTGGAGTCGGTTCAAGTGGAGATATTACCATGGTTGAGAAATTAAATGACAAATGCGACAAGGGTGTGTGTGTGTGTTTGGGGGGGGTGTGTGTGTGTGTGTATAACTCCAATGTATTATAAATGTGCTCCGTTTTGGGCAGAGCTTCAACTGGTATGGCGATACGACTTTGATACAAGGGAGACGTAAGGGGAGGAAGAGAGGAGCGTTTAGGCATGGGAGGGAGGGAGGGGGTGAGGGAGGTGGGGGAATGGCCAATGTTTGACAGGAGGCCTTTCTAAATCCCACACTCATCTATCATAGGTGACGTTCCCGTCTGCTCCGGAGGCCCGATAATAGCCTTTCACATTTTCATACAGTGCTTTGCCATCTAGATTTGATGGGAAGGGAGAGAAAGGGAGGTGAAGAAAGAGAGAGAGAGAGAGAGAGAGGGAGGGAGTGAGAGAGAGAGAGGGAGAGAGAGAGAAGGTGAGGAGTGAATTGGGAGACGTAAGTAGTTTCTTTCCCTGGGCTTCCTCTCCCTCTTCTCTTTTGCCTCCCCTACCTACACTTTGCGGAAAATCATTCTTTGAATTGGTAAAAAAAAAAGGGCCCCGGGGCCACAGGAGCCCGGTCTGGGACGACCCCTCCCACACACACACACACGCACACACACACACCTCTCCCTCCGCCCCCAGTGTAGATAATTGACTCCCGTCGCCTGGTAATTCATCGCTTGCATATGCCGGCTAATACATCAGGAGGAGAAGAGCTTTCCGACCTTGCAACCTTGTGTTGGCCCACATCTCCCCAAACGCACGCACGCACGCATGCACGCACACACACACACACATACACACACACACACACACACACACACACACACGCGCGCACACACACACACACACAAACACAACCACACACATAGGTACAGGCCTCAGTGTCCCTCCTTTCTCAAACCACCCTGCACCCCCTACCCCACCCAGGCCCCTGAAGAGCCAGGAGCTGGGAATGAGGAGAGGGAGCGGGTTGTTGAGGCCGAGGCAAAACCTGAGATGATAGATGGGGCGCATTGTGGCATTATGAATGAATTATACCTCCCAAATACCTTGAGCAGTGCAGACTGTCAGCACGTATCTATACTAATCTGGGAGAAAATATAGCCACGTCCACATAAAAGGGGGGGAGCCGACAAAAGAGAGGCCTATACAGAATTAATTGAGCAATCACGCCATTGGAGAGAAGCAACATAGCGGGCGTGCGATGTTTCCGTTGTGGCCACATTCATCACTGCCCGCCAACTTCCACTTTTACTCTCTTATATAGATGGTTCCTCTCCCTCCTCTCCGCCTTTCCTTTCTCTTTCTTTTTTTTTTCTCGCTTGTGTGGGCCCCATCTTCAAACGGATTAGGATTATTGTGACACGACAAAGGTGTGTTTTGTCTTTTTCCGTGGCAGTGTCAGTTCCTGCTGCATTCATCACTGCTGTCCCCCACTTCCAAGGGCTTTCAGCTCCCGCTCCTCACCCCGTTTTTCTCCCTCTGCCGGGGAGTCCTGCGTCGGATCTGCTAAAGCTTAACGAATATTTTTGGGGATTTCTTTTGGACCCCAGGTCAATGGTCTTGGCTTTGGCTTTTGTTTGTTGGGTTTTTTCCATCTAATTCTATGTCTTCGATTTTCCTTAATTTCCTTCCAAAATTTGGCTCGAACAATCAAATTATGTCTGAGGTCACGGGATCTTTGGGATCCTTACAGGTATCTGGTCTTATGTCCAATGTGCTCCAATGCATAAAACAAATACCACCTTACAAATGAAATTCTTACAGCATTCAAACAAGAAAAGAAATACACCCAAAAATTGTCAGGTTTTCAAGGTATTTTAAGGTGAATACGGAATATGACCTGAAAGGAAAGTTGATGAATACACAGCACTACTCTATCTTCCAAGTAAGTGAACATAAAGTGGAGAGCATGCAAGTTCGGACAGGACAATACTTTCTCAGATTTTAGTGGATGCCCTTGCTCAACAGACTGTCACTTCATCACATTGCAAAAACCTGACAGCAAATTGTCATCGGTAGCTGCAACATCTTCACTGACCACAGTTTATCATAATTTGTTTATAGTTTTTATTTTACTCTATTCAATTTGTATCCATAATCTATCCATGTATTTATTTGAATACTTTTTATGTCTGAAATTCAACCAAGGGGATTAAAAAAGTGTTTTTATAGTTTTATATATTTGAAATATTATTATTATTATTATTATTATGTAAATTATGTCATTATTCTCAATGTCATAAAGTAGCCTTCAAGAGGTTTTAAAATGATACTTCAGTGAAACTGGTTTGTCAAGGTAACATAGATTGGGCACGACACGCAGTAGTTAAGGAACTAAATCAAATAGCGCCCCCTGTTGGACAACTATCACAAGTGCAGATAATGCAGTTCAATTCAAATGAGAGTAAGCCCAAAATGAAATAAAATTGATTGAATATTTTATTATGTATTTAAATTAAATGTAATTAAATTAGCCCATTGTTATTATTATAATTATTATTATAATTGCTATAATTCTTCTTCTTCTACTTCTTCTTCTTCTTCTTCTTCTTCTTCTTCTTATTATTATTATTATTATTATTATTATTATTATTATTATTATCATCATCATTCATATTTAGATTAATTATGATTATAATATTTAATTGTGTATGTAGTAATAAAAAGTTATCATATACCTTTTGAATGATGATTGAAGCCTAACATTACAACAAAAGCCTAACAGTAACATATTGACAACTATGATTGCAATGTTGAGCATCGTGTTAAATGTTATTTTTCATTTCATTAGTTTTTTATCATTCAAAATGTAGCAGGTAATAGACAATTTCCTTATTATGTAATTACTAAAAATTGCATTCTGACCTCATGAATAAGTCAATATACTACTACTGACAGCGTCTTTCTATTAAGGCATCTCTATGTCTCTCTCTACATTATTTCCTTATCTGTTTGGTTTTCTGTGACACAATTACAATCTTGGATTGAATTTGAATTTGTGGTTCTTTTGAACCAGTCACACTCCATTTTGTTCCAAATTTGTTATGTGTATTAGCCATTCAGATTTCACTTTGTTGAATATGAATGATGTAATGTTCCACACTCTAATCTAATCAGTCTATTCTGTGTAATTCACTGGGCCAGTGGACGGCTTGGAGATATTAATTATATTTGTATGTTCTTATACTAATGCTGTTTTAAACATTTAACCATCCATCAACCAACAATCCATTTAACCTTTGTTTGAAATGTTTTAATTCACAAAAACATAATGTGAGTAAATGAATAATTAAGAAAATATGTGAGTTTTTGCCCAATCAAAAAATCTATTAAATAAAAACCGAATTGGTTTGCATTAAATACGAACATTTAATCTTTCAATCATTTCATAATTTAATCACCATGATCAGGAATTACAAAATGTAATTTGGAGTGGTGTTTCTTTGCTGAAAAAAACTACACCAGTTAAGTCATTTCTATAAAAGTAAAGTCTAAAATGAGTGGTCCTTTCCAATAACAGTAAAGGAATGTGAGTTCCCGTTAATACAAAAGCACACTGAGTTGTCCCCTGCACCTGTTAGAACATAAAAGATTATCAGAAGACTATCTTATCTTATCTTAGAAGTTCAATATTTCCAGGCTTGAGTCTCTACAAATCTGTACAGGTACCTGATGGTGGATTGAATTAGGTAAATGTTTCACGATAGGATAAGGACATAAGGTTATTTACTGAGATACTGGGAAGATGTTGTAAATTATAAGTACACAGTTACCACTGGGTTGAGGTTTTGTTTGATAAATGGATCTGGAGTGTTAGTTTTTGTGTTGCACATTAGAATGTAGCCTTTATATGCCAAACTTATGCCTATATTATTATGAAACATAATATATACATGTATATATATATATATATATATATATATATATATATATACATGAAATATACAAAACCCTACTACTAACCTACAAATCCCTCCACGCCCTTGCCGCGCAGTACCTAACAGACCTCTTCCTCCCCTATGCCCCGTCCCGGAAGTTGCGGTCCTCAGACACGGGTCTGCTCTCCACCCCCCACACTAGGCTATGAACCTTTGGGGACAGAGCCTTCAGCGGGGCAGCCCCCAACCTCTGGAACTCTCTCCCCACTGATATTCGAAATGCTCCATCCCTGGCCACCTTCAAAAATCTCCTGAAAACCTACTGTTCAACGAGGCCTTCTACCCCTGACCCTTTATTTTTTTTTTTATATATATATATATCTATATATATATATTTTTTTGTTCTTTATTCATTATGATTTATCTACCCTCTCCTGTTCTTTGTATTTTCCATTGTAAAGTGTCCTTGGGTTTGTGAAAGGCGCTTAATAATACCCAGTTATTATTATTATTATTATTATTATTATTATTATTATTATTATTATTATTATTATTATCCCAGAAGAATATCAGCTTTTAACTTTATTTTGAAAAAAATGCCTTAAACAATGTGCTAAAGACATCATAATGTTGTAAAAAAAATAAATAATAATAATTAATTGTTGAATGCAATCAGTTTCCCAGGCCATGGTGTGCTGTTTTGTTCAGTCTATCACACACGTAATTAGGGGTCTGGCCCGCAGGGCTGATTATTGTTTGCTCTGATTTTTATTATTATTAATTTTCTTGGCATTTTTTGGGCTAAAAGTATCCGAACACAGCAACCGCAGTACACAGATACACATTTGAGGTCTCGTTGGAACCGGGACGTTTCAGACATTTTGTGGTTCGCATTTCATCAATGGGGATGTACATTTGGAGCAGAAATTTGTGAATACTGTCGCAAATTTACTTGATTAGTTTGAGGAGCGGGCACTTTGTGACATTATCATCTGAAGTTATATAAGTTCAAGCTTCGTCTCTCAGAACTCATTCACATCCAACAACTGGACAGCATAGCGGTTGCTATGCACAACATAAAAGATCATCAGAGGTGTATGTTGTCTTATTATGTCCAAAATGTCCAGGCTCAAGTCTCCGCACATCTGTACAAGACCCGAGGCTAAATTAATTTAAGTCAATATTTCACGATAGGATAAGAACGTAATTTACCTAGATACTGTGAGCCAATGCCGATGCTGCGTTTAATGGAAATAGCAAAAATGGAACTCGTTCTGCGTTTCATAAAACCTTGAAAACTATAATGTTATAGACAATTAATTTGGTTAAATATCAAATGGTTCACCTGGTCTAACATTTGAGATTGAATAATTGGGAAATTTGGAATTGGTGTCGATATAAAAATATGTTTTATGGATGTAATACGTACCTGACATGATTAAACTGGACCCTGTGTATTGCTGCATGCAGCTATATATATATATATATATATATATATATATGTGTGTGTGTGTGTGTGTGTGTGTGTGTGTGTGTGTGTGTGTGTGTGTGTGTGTGTGTTTTGTTTTTGTTATAATAATAATATATCCCTAAAGAACACTTTTCCTTTTATCATAAAGATAATTATCCTATATTCAGATTGGTAGGAAATACAAATAAATAATGAAACAAGATATAATCAATCTTTCTAGAGTTGTTATTTAAGATTTAAGTTCCTAGCCTGCCGTTGAAAATACATGCGTTTGATGGAAACAAAGATGATGTAACTGTAACTGTAAATGGAGATGTTGTAACTCCAAGATGTTACGTAACTTTAGATACACGCAATAGCGGAATAACGTCTCGGTCGCAGTCTTATTCCACGCATGAAGCAACAGTTTTTTTGATGCACCTTATTTCTCAGATGATCTTTTGTGCTAAAATACTTGTAATCCTTGTAGATTCACTTGCTTGTAGTTATGTAGAAAGAAAGCGTGTCTTGCCCGGTTGGAATATTTCCAACTGCTATCTACTGACACCTAGTGGTCAAATGCAAACATTACAAAACAGCCACCTCGGCATTGGAACATAATTATTAATATATAATCATTTTTAAAGACACATTTTCCTCATTAGAGACCTCTAAAAAGCGTATATGTGTCTGTAATATTAGTAATATTCATATTAAAACTCACCCAGATGTAAAGGCCAAAGGTCACCGCAACACCTGGAGGCCAGTGGTGACGTCACAAAGATACGTTGGTACAGTTGATTACGGCAAATATTCTCATAAAATATATATTTTAAACTGTCCATGATCATAAAACTCATATATGACGCTTTATTTTTTTTTAATTAAATCAAAGTGTTCCATTTATACCACATATACTATTATATACTATAAGACTGCATTTTTAAAATTATTTTTTAGACCTCCATTCTTATCACACTGCGCAGGGATTCACATACTTTGAATTGATTCAATTTAATTTTAATTAAATTTGCACCAGGACTGGAGATAAAACCTAAAGGTAACGGGAAAAAAAACCAAACAGTTTTATTGTTGACAGTTTACAAGAGAAAATGAATACAATTATGAACGTATTTTTTATTGAGAAAAATAGGGAGGAATGCCACATCTAGTCATTTATACACTGTCTTACAGTATTCGTGGGTCCAAAAGCAATAGTTTTTAAGTCAACGAGCCCACCAGGCAGCGGCAGAAACCACTCTGCAAAACCCAGAAGTTATTATGAGAAGGACTCTTAATAGTTTCATACTTTAAGTAATTGTATTTTGTATTTTTTTTTATTTTCAAATTCATTTTTTATTTTATAATCACTCCTGACAACGGGCTCTTTTTCCAATACCCTATAGCCCGCTGGTTTGGACAACCTTTGGTTTAATGAATAATTGTGTGTGACCCAAGGTGACTTCTGGAGACAACAGAACAGTTAAATTCCAGCAAAACAGCGCGGGGAGATGAGAAAAGTAGGTCAAAACAAAAACAACAACAACAACAACAACAACAAAAAAACCGTTGCACTTGGTCGCTCGCTCTTTTCGCGCCACTAGTCCAATAGGTTTCCTTGGCAACGCAGGTGAGTTCCGCACAGTTGGTGGATTGCGCGTTAACACATAGATTTCATCGACGTTCATTAACAAATGCGTTTGAAGTAGAACGGAATACTGTGACATAGAACGAGTACTGTACAGCATTAGTTATACATTGAAATAAACGTGTTAACGTTAATAAATGTGTAACGTTGGTATTCAGCAATGAAATGACCCTATTTTTCATGCTAGCAGTAGCAAACAGCCGTGTCAAGCCGGGTTTGTGCCTGGGAGAGTGGCTTTTAGGGCGGAGTAGCATGTGGGGTTGTTGTTGTTATCACTACGACGTAACTTTCAGTCATTTCTACTTTTCGTTTCCAAATCTCCACCGGCGCTCGTCCAGCTGTGAAACCGGCGCTGGCTGCGAGGTGGCAGTCGCGCAATTCACACTGGCAACAGGGACGGAGACGGGGCCACGGCCAACGTATCGCCCCCGACCAATCGCGGCGCCTCGTTATCGTTGCGGCCTCACCTCTCGGCCAATCGGATCCGGGGACGCGCGGTCCATCGTTAGCCGGCAGCCAATCGGCGGCGCGTATGCAAATGCCCCGCGACCGCACGGTCCCCGCGGGGGTGTTAGCAGCAGTTACCGCGTCACGGCCTCCAGTAGCGGGACGGCAGGCACCGGCGACGAGCGCAAGGCTGGAGGAGACACTCGCCGAGGGCATGACCAGTGTTTCTTTTTCGTCTATGGTAGACTTGGAATTTACGTGCAGCATGACTTTTGAGGAACTTAATGGGGATTGTTCTCAAGAAAGGTAACTTCAACTCACATCGCTCCCCCCCCCCCCCCCCCCGCAGATCGGCACCAGCCTGTCTACTCGAGCGTTTCAGGAGGGTCAGGGTGCAGATACGTTGGCTTTTGCACGGTAGAAAGTCTGGAAAGCGTCATGACACGGTTCTATATGTTTAATTAAATGGATGTTTGCTCGTATTTCCCTTTTTTTTTTTTTAATTCGTCTATAGATTCATATTTATATCTGTTAATACGTTACCTACTTCAAAGTCGGTTGGCACCGTTGACGCGGCCTGGGCCGGCGCGTCAGTTAGAAAACACGAAGCTATAAACTTGACTTTATGTGGAGTCGGTGGAATGTGTTTTACTGGGGGTTTTTTTCCACCAACTCATTTTTGCTCCTCTCCTCTCTTTTTTTTCCCTTCCTTTTATTTATTATTTATTTTTATTTTTTTGCAGAATGGATTCTGTAGCCAAAGCTCTGGAAGAGGTCCTGGTTTCTGCATTGCCACAGGGTTGCATCACTGTGGGTGTTTATGAGGCAGCAAAGTCCCTGAATGTGTAAGTGCAGTTATCACACGAGTTCCACACTTCTGTAAGATTATAGCTGTGGGGAATAGAGTGCATATATACAGCATAGCGTGCAAATATGTACATTATACTGGTAACTACCAGCCAGGAGTTAATATTCATGATCCAACTAAGTTTTTATTCATATGCTTCATACATGTATGCATACTCCCTTCACTATGTTTGTTTTAACACAATGCTTTTCTTTGCTTTTCCCAGGGATCCTGACAATGTGGTTCTGTGCATCCTTGCTACGGATGACGAGGACGTAAAAGACGTGGCCCTACAGATCCACTTCACGCTCATCCAGGCTTTCTGCTGCGAGAATGACATCAACATCCTGAGGGTGAACAACACCCGGCGTCTGGCACAAATCCTGGGCGGAGGAGGAGGAGGAGGAGGAGGAGGAGGCAAGCAGAGCGGGGCAGAGCCCATGGACCTGCACTGCGTCCTGGTCACCGTAAGTGTCTCTTCTTATAAGTGTCTTGAGTGATGGAATTATTTTAAGCTTCAAATCTTTTCTTACAATCGTTTTGTTTTTTTTGTTATTGCCCTCTGCCTTTCTCCCTCTGTCAATTAAGTTACATTAATACATATACAATATGGGTCATTTTCCAGAGTATTAAAATCAACCATATAACAGTATTTAGCTTTTAGCAGACAATGGTCTGTATTTCCTCCCGGAATATGTGAACAGAACATGTTAGTACATGCCCGTCACCGGCATTGGCAAACAGTGACTCACAGTACATCCGCAATCAGCCTCAATAAATTCTGAGGAATTTCAATAGAGGGAACTAGCTTGTCTCTGCAGACGCACTCATGCACTGGCTGTGAAACCAGAGTATCTTTGCAGCCAACTGCCATTGCCCGTGTCTGTGTTTGACTGACAGATCAATAAACCATTGCTCTTTTTTCCCTTCGTTGATTTCCCTTCAGAGCCCACACTCCTCATCGTGGAAGGACCCGGCGTTGAGCAAAGTCAACTGCTTTTGCAGGGAGAGCCGGTGTATGGACCAGTGGGTGCCCATCATCAACCTCCCCGATCGATGAAACTCCACAGAGACCTGTGAAAGTTCAGTGCACAACAAAGTGTGGTGTGATTCCTTACGGACATGTAACCACCCTGGGATCAACTTCAATCATCCTACTGATTGGACGGAAAACAGGAAGACCAGCTAATGAATTTGGAGGAAAAACAAGACGAAGACCCAAGCTACCTAGATGAGTTGTTTCCAAAAAAAAAAAGAAAAAAAAGAACGGTAGATTGGGGATGGAATTCCACCGGGGACAGGGCTGATGGGACTGATGTGGCTCGTTGGCGTCCAAGACGAGGCGGCATGGCACTTTGCATGTGTTGTCGTGAGATGGAAGTAAAATGGCGTCTTTGCTTTTTACTGTGACGGTGGACAATGTACAGAAGGATGTGTCCTGTGTTTCTAAGTGGTTAAGCACTTGTTATAACTCAAAAGAAAAAAAGAGGAAAGCATTTTTGTAAGAGCTAAAAAAATGCACTATTGAGTGGACCAAGGCCCAGGCCTGCCTCTGCAGAAGTCAAGCACTTGTTGAAACACTGGACCTCTGAAATTTCACTAATTTCATTTAAATTGTTGATGTTGTTACTATTGTTATTATTTAAAAAAAGGGAAGGGCTTGATTTACAATGGATAGTGAAGAAGATAGTCTGTATTCAGTGTTTCCATATGCAGACTGGTTTTTGCTACATAGTGTATGGATAGATCCATTTTTCTACAATTTTCTAAGTTATTTCTAACGATATTTAAGTGTATTTATGTTTCAATTTTTTTTATTTACTTTACTCTTTGCAAATTCCAAACAAAAGACAGATGTATTGTGGTCAATAAAAAGTATTTTTGGAGCCAGAACTAGATGTCTTTTCATTATGTATTTCTAGAAATGTGACAAAAGCGTAGCTGAGTTTTGGACCCACCCACCCGGCAAGCAGTTGTAAAAAGAGGAGTCACGTGCAGATCAAAGGGGTCACACTGGCCTCGGTGACATCCCTGAGCCGCGGGGGCAAACAAAGACCCCTGGCGCTCTGAGGGTTCTGCCTCGGTCAGCAGGACCGTGCTCATTCATCCAAACACTTTTACCTTTTCACCCGCTGATTCGCTGCGACAGTTCAGGTTGCCATTTCAGCAGGTGACTGTCTTGAATAGAAGGCGTTTGGGGGTGGGGGGGGATCATGCAGGTGCTTGCAACGTAAAAGGGGGGAGTACAGAGTGATTCATGTACAATATTGCATGGGTTCCCATCAGAGAATATTCACCCGGCGTGGTTACAGGAATTATCAGGGTGCTGTCAAGTTGGAGCCCGATCAGCTTCCAAGGTGTGGCCCGGCACATGACTAGAGCCTCTGAACACTTTGCGCGGAAGACAAATTCCCACTGACAGTCACATAAACAAGCCCTAGAAACACCCCATAAAACCCTTCCAACGTCACACGGCATCTCATTCTCATAATGTCACATGGATGCAACGTGAGCCAGCATAGCACGTCGATGCAAACGGGGCATTTCCTCCAAATATTGTAGAGTCATGGTGATAAGAAGAGAGGAGGCTCTGCAGAAGTCAAAGGGAGAGAGTTAATGTTGGTGAATTTGTGTCACAAGTCTTTATTACGGCTTGTTCACCGAACCATAAAGGTACAAATTCCAGACCAATGATCACAAATTACTCTCAAACTAGAGGTCCATATTGCCATTTAAAGGACTTTGCACCGGATAGAAATGCTTTGGATATGTTATCCTATAATTGTTTGAGCCAGGTTAAAATACCGAAAGTCAAAATTCAAACAATAAAAGGAGTAGGCACTTCCTTGACACTCTGTACTGGATGTACTGGACCCTGCATGTTCTAAAGTGATTATTTAATTTGTAACACAACGGGTTTTAAGAGCACAGATCGTAGCACAGATCGTGTTTTCCTGCCCAGAGACGTTCAGACCCAGTGGTTTCAGTGGGCAGTATGTAAAAGGTTGCCTGCTTGTATTCTTTGGCATGTGACCGAAGGGTGTGATGCTGACTAATGTCATGTGGTATTGTAATGATCCAGGGGGAAAGGTTATTTTAAGATAGCAGTAGAGGCAGGCTGATGTAAGTGATGTGTTGGCTCTTAACAACCTAAGCCCACATTGCATATAGTTCCAAAGGGGTCCAGATTTAGTTTATACATGACAACAGACCATATACCGACTATGTGCAGTCGCTGCTGGGGGCCTGGGACCCTGTAATTTATGCGCAACATTAAATGCTGTATTGAAATTGTACTTATTTGAAATAAAATAATTTATTGTGATTAATCACTGTGCCTCATTTTTGTTCGGCAAATGCATGTGTGGAGTGCATGCCTTAACACAAGGCAGAGATTAAATGAAGAGTTACTGGGACACCCTGTGCCCTAACCACAGTTAAAGGATAGGTTTTCTATTTTTCCACCCAGGCCTTATTAAAAATGTTGATTTCCACAATTTGAATTGTTAACAGGGTTCTCCCGCTCGTTCCATTTCCAGGAGCATGTAGGGCTGCAAAAAGAACCAGAAGTAGGCCCCAGCGCTGGTTTTGACGCTTTCAACCCCCCCCGCCCCCCAAACCTGCCACCCACTACCCTGACAATCTGATCCCACCCCCACCCCCACATCAGCACATTCCAACACACTGACACTAACTGGTCAGCCAGATTGTAATGGTGAAGCATGTGGCCGGTGGGCCAAGCCCCGATCAGTCCCACATTGCTGCACAATGACAAACTGTGGATTACTGTATGGTTCATGCGCTGGCTGCTCACATACTCCCGTTCCTTTTGGGTGCAGCCATGCTTATGAAGATGATCCTGTTTGGTTTATATTCGGGAAGGTGATTGGAATGAAGCTTTGCGCTATGCCTTGCATTTTTTTTTTAAACTGTTGTTTTGTCAGTGGGGATTGCAGTCATATAGGTTGTCCTTGTACTATACCAAGAGAGTGGCACTTTGCTTTGTTGGTGGTATTTGCCTTTTTAGGGTGTTTGCATTTGCAGTCTGCATTAATACGAGGTCCCCTAGATCTACAGAGCAACACAACACTAATGCACCTGGCCCGTCTTCTGCAGCAGAGAATTAACAATAGAGTGGAATAAAGCAAAGATAAAACATCACGGCTCATTACAGTTTCAGACAATCATCACAGTAGATCACAGGTGACAGACTTTATTTCCTCTGCCATTCTTTACGCGTGGGACAAGACACAACCTCAATTCAGCATTTGTACGACTTTTAACAATAGCAAACAATGGATAATACTCCTATTCCATTTTTCTCAGCGGTGAGAAACAACAGCTGGCCTGCGACAAGGTCGAGGACACCCGAGTGACCGGCACGGAGCAAAAACAAGCCTAAGTCGAGCTTAGTCGACATTTTTCAACCCCAAAATAGCTCCTCTACTCCCCGGTAGCGGAAACGGAGGGCATGCCGTGTCTATTTTTAGCTCCCATGGTGTTCTCAGACGGGTCCTGAGTCGCGGGGGCTTACACCGAGCATTGTATACTATACACATTACTGCCGACCAAAAAAACCTAGTGAGAGGAAACAGACGCCAGGCGGGTGATAACTCCGGCCTGACCCCGGTGACATGGATCCATTTTAACCTCTTTAGTGAGAACCGTGGGAGCACATAGCACGTTCCCAAGCCCTTAATTGCAGGTTGTTCTACTCTTTTTAATACCCCGACAAAGTAGAGGTGTAATTAAGAGGGTGGGAAATGGGGAATATGGTCAGATTGAACTGATATTTGAATAGGTCTCAGCGCAGAAAACCACAGCCCTTCTTATAAGCCTATCTAGACACGGCAGTAATTTAAGTGAAACCCTGTCGACATGCGGAGCTGAATCCTTGATTACGTGTGTGTGTTTCCCCAGGGAAGAAATCAAACGTGAAAATAACCAAAACAAGCTGCGATTAAATGCAAATACAAGAGATTAAATGAGGAGAGAAAAAAAAACCCGGGGCGGCGGAATGTCGTAACAAACCCTTGTTTATTAACAACAGTAAGAAAGAACTGTGCAGCAGCAGAAACACAAAGGGTCCATCGCCGGGACGCGGGTTCAGAGCAGAGATTGAAACGAACACAAATTTACTGCCGCCCAAACATGGAAAAAACTAAAAATTTTTAGGCCGATGTGCGACGAATGGAAAGGAGCAGCTCTGAAAAGCTGAGATATGCCAGTTCAACGTCATTGCTCAACATCCTCCACTCTGTCCTCCTCCACCTACACTTTCAGATTCAGATTTATATATTATTAATTAGTTAACAAATAAGTGTGATATTGCACTGGCTTGAGTTGTTTAAATGGATAGGTGCTCTGACATTGGCAGTACCGACCTTTAATCACCAGTTGTAAGGAGAGCAATGAGATCCAGTTTGTGAAATAGTAAAAAAATAAAACAATACAAGCAATAAGATAATAATAATAATAATAATAACGCGCGCTGGATCTTGCTTGATTTGAAGACGTGAAAGTAGCCTTTCGGCGACGGCAACAATGAACAAAACCACCAGGGCGTCAGCGTCAACACATAGACAAAAGAAACAATGGCACGATCTAGTTACAAATTACTCATCACACGGAGATTAAAAAATAAAAAATTAAAATAAAAAAAAAACCATTTGATAGAAACATCTATTCCGATACTGTTTTTTATCCTTTTTTAAATAATACAAGACATAAACATAAGTAAGGCTTTCGAGTGAGAGGATATTCTGATTGATTTTTGTGACGACACCAGTTTTCTCAGCGTTTGTACCCCTGGCGACTGTGAAAACTGTCGACATTGGAGGACATCGCCAGGTCGGCGAGTGATTCCGCCAGGCTCACAGTGTTTGGTAATACTTGTTCCGAGAGCCGGAGGGGTCGGGTGCAGATGTTTGGTGTCGAGAGCGTCCTGCGACCAACACTGTGTTGTCCGAGTAAAAAGAAGCTTACGACAGAAATACAAGAGGTGCGTGTTTGGCTTGGTCCCAGAAACTGTCTCCAACACGGGGGAAAACGGTGCGAGATGTTGGTTTCAATAAATAGAAGGGACACACCGTTCCTGCAGGACACGTAACGGCGTTAAGTGCTCCACCCGCAGAAAGCATTTTTTTCCCCCTCATTCTTCGTCTGAATTCGTCCCCAAACTACTCTCTCTGTGATTAATGCCGCACGCCCTTCCGAGTGACCGAGTAGAAAAAGTTTGGATAACACTTCCCCCCCCCTCCCCTCAGCTGGGTGAGCGGGGCGACCTCGCTCAAGACAACACTGTCGCATTGTTATCGCATTGCAAAAAAAAAAAAAAAAAAAAAAAGGAAAGGACAGGAAAACATGGATTTAGTGGCAATTAAAACCGCCCCCCCCAAAAAACGAAACAATTCTGGAATCACGAGGTCCGACGGGAAAATGCAAAATACGATAACAGACGTGATTGTTGCACTTCAAAACAACAACGGCGCGTGAGGAGCCCGAGCGGAGCGCTTGCGAGTCGGAGCCCAGACAGAAGTTAACAGTCGTCCCCCCGGGGAAGGGGGTGTGGTGTGTCTTGTAACCGCGCCAACAAAGACGAGCGATCCCTAATTGCTAGAGTGTGCCGGCGCTGTTTGGACTATAAATACGCCACAAGCTTCAATGAATCGCAATTAAGTCGCGACTATTTTTGTTGGCTGGTTAGGGCCCGCTTATTTGTGAGAACGTGGTGGTCGTGGTAAAGCAGTGATTTGGGATCCCCCCTCCCACCAAAAAACAAAACAAACAAAAAAAACAAAACAGAATACAGCAAACATTAATATAGCAAACCATAAACATTAAGGCTAAAAAGAGCATCCCACTACAATATAGTGCATGGCTTTTTGTCCTTGAAGGGGTTTTCCGACGCCGGGATGCCCATGACCAGGGGGTCATACTTGGCGTGCTCGCCGCAGTAATTCATCAGGTCGGCCGACGCTTTGGAGACCTGTGGGAACCACCAAATCGCATGAGGGTTTTTTAAATCACACGCACACGCAGGCACGCACGTACGCACACACGCACACACACACAAAACGTATTGTTGCACATATATGTGCGATTTCCCCTCCGAACCTGACCTTTATTCTCTCGATGCCGGCCTCTATCCTGAGCTGCTGCACCGTCCGGCGGGCGTGGGCCAGGCTGCTGGAGCTGGGCTGCTTCGAAGACATGGTGGGCGACGCAGCGCTGTGTGAGAACGGACACAAAAAAAAAATCTAAATGAATAGGTGTGAGTGAGGGTTTGTTGCGCGGTGTGCCGGCTGTTGGTGCAACGCGGCAAAAATGGGGAAGAGAGGATGCGCAAGGAATGCACGCAACGCAACAGACGTTGCGTTTCGCCGTTTCCCGCCATTTCGCATCACATTGTTGAGTGTATTTCCGTTGGTCGAGCAAGGTATTTCAAGAATGTTGTCTGACACTTCTGATGACACCTCCTCCCTCGTACCATAATCAGCGGAGGTGGTTCTTTCGGGGAACGGTTAATGAGCATTGTGACAGTGTGTTATCTTTCCAAGTTGCTGTTTTTCCAACGAAACCTTCCTTCTGCTCGGTTAAGCCAGGGTCAACGACTGCCTTCACTCCACTTCCTCTTTCCTCGGCAGGACTGTTCCCAGCAGTGACATCATGGAGGTTACCGACAACAAACAAACACACACACGCACACACGCTAAGTCAACACGGGGTGGGACGCACAAATCTAGGCAAAAAAAGCCACATGCGCATCACATTGACGGGGGTAAAAAATAAATAAAAAATGGGAGCATAAATCTAAATGTGAAAGAAAAACACAAATGGTAAAACGAATCCTACTGGAGATATGAAGGAGGAGTGTGATTTGAAGGATCATAAATCTGCTGGAGGTTGTGGAAGGGTCCCAATTCCACGTCCTGGTAATCAGTAACAGGCATGACGGGGACATGCCTGGACACTTCTCCAGCTTTCCAAGAATCCATTTCCAAGTGTTTCCCAGCTCCTGAACTTCCTGTCCCCCTCTCTCTCTCTCTCTCTCTCTCTCTCTCTCTCAAACACACACATTTGGACTTTCTATCTTTGGCAACAGGATACAATAAAAAAAAGCCGTGTTTCGTTTTATTGGGAAAAAATTACAAGAAGGTCAAGTATGCAAATGTCAGTTCTGCTCTTGCACAGATTTCTTCTCTTGCCCTGGAAGTGAAAAAGGAATCTGTAGTATATAAATAATTGCATACATCCAGTGCTAACTGTCTGGCAGCCCACCACAATCTCGATTGTCATTTATTTTAATGACAGAGCGATTCTGTCACCCAGCTTTACTGCTAATTGGAATCTGAAGATATGGATGGATTTGGCAAAAGTATGAAAGGTATACTGATTATGTTATTATTCACAATCAGGATTACAGTATTTTTTTGCACAGCACTTTATATAAAACGATATAATGGACGCTTTTGGCAATGCACTTTTGTGGAGCCTTCTACGGAAACACCTTGACCAATTCAATCATTTCTACGCCAGGTTTTCAAACAGTGCACCTGGCCGCAATCGCTCCAATCACGTTGGTGTCCCGCTTGTTGATTTTCATGATTGAAAACACAGATCATTACATCAACAAATGGTTAGTAAACTTTGTGGAGTTTGTGTATGGAGAACGTGCTGAAGTTTTGTTGATGCTGTCCGCTGACTACCGAGGCGTGCAGTTTTCTGATGCACCGAGAAACTCACAAGGCTGCTCCATAAATAACAATAGAATAAACATAAATAGATCACCACCGCCGTCCGGGGTATTCCTCTTAAAAATAAAAAAAAAACACAGCTATGAGTAAAAAACTTTATTGAAATGATTCAAATGATGGCGATGACTAAAAAACACCCCAGCTTCTGAAGAGAACTCCGTCTGGTACAACCCGAACTCCACCCCTGAGTTACAACGTGCTGAGTCACCATCACCCCAGACTACCTAACAAAACAACTTTTATCAAAAACTCAATAACTTCAGAAAACCATGTTGTTTAGAAGAGCAATTTAACCTTGACCCTCAGCTCTATGAGAGGCTATTACTCCAACGCCTAACACCACTTATAGACTCCAAGCTCACTTAAGATCAAGCCGGTTTCCGTCCTGGCCGCTCCTGTGCTGGGCAGCTACTGAACCTCACCCAACACATTGAGGATGGTTTTGAGTGCAAACTCATCACCGAAGCAGCTTTCATAGACCTCACCGCTGCCTATGACACTGTCCAGCACCGCGCCATGATCAGGAAACTTTTGGACATGACTGGCGACCTCGACCTCTGCCAAGTCATAAAAAGTCTCCTCAACAAACGGCGGTCCTTCGTTCAACTAAACGACAAGAAGAGCAAATGGAAAGCCCAAAAGAACGACCTACCACAAGGCAGTGTACTGGCCCATCTCCTCTTCAACATCTACACCAACGACCAACCACTCCCCCCACAATGCCGCCGCTTCATCTATGCTGATGACCTCTGCATCACCACCCAACAAGAGAGCTTCCATAAAATCGAACCCGTCCTGGAAAGTGCCCTCCAAGAGATGTCCACCTACTACAATAATAACCACTTGAAACCCAACCCATCAAAAACACAGCTATGCAGTTTCCATCTGAAAAACCGAGACGCAGGAAAAGAACTGAGCATCTCAGGGGATGGCCACAAACTCTTGAACCATCCCCATCCTGTGTACCTTGGAGTCACACTCGACAGGACGCTCTCTTTCAAAACCCACCTTCAGAACACCAAAGCCAAGGTCAACACCCGCAATAACATCCTGCGCAAACTGGTCAACTCAAAGTGAGGCGCTGATCCACCAACCATCCGTGCAACGGCCCTAGCCCTGTGCTCCTCCACAGCCGAGTATGCATGTTCAAGCTGGAGCCGCTCCCACCACACCAAACTGGTGGACACGGCCTTCAACGACACCTGCCGCATCATCACGGGCTGCATAGAGACAACGCCAGTCCCGTGCCTCTATGCACTAGCCGGCATTGCCCCCCCTCACATCAGACGGTCCACCGTCGCCCAAGATGAGCGGAGAGCACAGGAGTCTGACATGAGGCACCCCCTGTACGGACACACAGCACCCCCATCCAGACTGACATCCAGAGCCACTTTCCTGCATACAGTCCCCCCTCTCCAGCCCACCAAAGAAACGGCACAGACCAACATCTGGAGTGTTGAATGGCACCAACTCAACACCCGAGCCCAAGAATGGATGGAGAGAGGAATAACACCAACTGAATGCCTCGCCAGTGGACACGACCTCCCATGGCCGACCTGGAAGACCCTCAACAGACTGCGGGTGGAGCAGGGGAGGTGCAAAGCACTGTTGAAGACATGGAACTACCACACAGAGGACACGTGTGGCTGTGGAGCAGTACAGACAATGTTCCACCTGCTGGAATGTGACGACGCCCCCAAGTGCAGCCCCCAGGACCTGGCTGAACCGACTCCATCAGCTGTGTCCTGTGCCAGATACTGGCAGAATGACATCTAAGATTGCAAAGGACTCGAAGATATATATACCTTGACCCTGAGCACTAAAAAAAGGACTCACTGCCTTGAAATACAAAGGTACGAACATCAGATGCAAAAAGTAACTAGTCATGGCTACATTTTTGTTAAAGAGTTTTCTTATACCGTCTTCACACCAAAGTTTAAAAATTTAAAATGGGCTATTGACACCTTCCCCATTGCCAGCAGAAATGTCATTGCTTTTCTGGTGCATCATGTTCAATGTCACAAACACGTCGGAAAAGGTGTGTGTCATGGGTCCAGTGTGATTGGGAACAAAAAACAGTAGAGGAGACCAACAAACAACATCAAACTGTAAACCTTGGAAAAAATTATGGAATGAAACACGGATATTCCTGTCTATTTATGTGTCAGCGTCCGGAATTTCAATGCGCGTCGCATTGGGGCAAAAATCTGCGGTTCGCACTGGGTATCCATTCTTATCAGAGCCGATTGGAGGTGGAGCGGATTAAAACCAGTGTCTATTGCCTGGTCATTCAATCCGGGAAATGAGATTAAAATAAATACATCTACAATAAAAAGACAGTTTTTATTGTATTTACTGTTTTTATTATTTTTATTCGTGGTGTGGAGACGCTTTGATTGTGTAGCGGAGCGGATATTGAATGGGCCCTCCCCAAATGCATCCAAGGGACTCCTAGAGACTGGGCCCCAGAAAGCTTTCCTCTTATGCACGGCCCCGTGTGGACTCACTGCTACATAAGTAATTCACGCAAGCCGCCCATCCCATAATGAGTCACCTCGGTCGAGTTCTGCAGGCTCTGTGAGCTTCTACCCGCACCACTGGTCTAAGAGTCTATGGTAGGGCGGCCCCCCATGGACTCTCTCACACACACACACACACACACACACACACACATACACACACACACACACACAGAGTGTCTCTAATGGGTGGATGGGGGCGCAAGCTAAGGATCTGAGAGACCACCCCAGCCACAGCCACACACAGTCATGCACACACACACGCACACACACTGTAGCCTTAACAAGGACCACCTACTGCACAGAATGGATTTGCCTCATCGCTTTACTGTACCTCTCAAACACACATCTACACAGTTAACACACAAGAGACACCCACACATGCCATTCATTTGATATTTTCAAAGTGCCGAGAGCGGGCAACCTTTATGAGTCAGCGCCATTAACTGTACGGCTTAGAAGGGAATGGTCCTATATGCATGCACGTGTGTGTGTGTCCAGGTGTGTGCTGCTGCTGACTAACAGAGATGAGATGCATTGTAGTCTAAAACAAGCCTTATGTGTGGTCCAATGCCTACAGAGTCCAATATTCGCACACTTCTGTGAGACCGGAGCAGGGTTCTGGGTTCTTCCTGCCTGGTTAATTACCAGGCAGAAATTTCCAAACACTAGGTTGAATCCTATTAAAAGCCAGTTCTTCCAGTTGTTTGACGGCACTGAATTGCCGTGTGTCAGACGCCGACCGATTTTTGGCTCCGTAGATCCCGGAATAGGGTCACGAGACTCGATTTTGAACGCCAGTGCACACTTGGAATCCGATGTCCTGCAAAATCACATTGCAAAACGTTTGCCTTTCGCAGTCGCTCCAGATCTGCATAGAAACAGCCCGATTAAGTCGGGGAGGGTGGGAGGGGGTAATATTTGGGAGTCTAGACAGATGTCTGCTTCTTTGAACCAAAGGAAAGTTCAAAGCCGTGGGTCCCGGCCACAAACCAGAATAGTTTTCCCTTGCACACGCTGACAAATTCCCACCAGCTCACACACAACACACACACACACACACACACACACACACACACACACACACACACACACACCCACGCACACGCACACACACAAGTAAAAGTATGGTTTTCTCTCTCCATGTATCTCTCTCTGACACGCGGGTCTCACTCCTTCCCCTACTCATCAGGGAAAGTCGAAAAGCAGTCCTCCTCCTCCTCCTCCTCCTCCTCCCCCTCCTCCTCCTCCTCCTCCTCCTCCTCCTCCTCCACACTCCATCGGCGTCAGCAATTTTTCAGCTGAGTGAGGAACGGCTCAGTTGTTGTGCCTCGTAACAAACACTGCTTGCATTCACTGTGTTTCGCGATTAATCTCGCCATCAGCGTGGCGGGAGTGGGAGTGGGAGTGGGAGAGTAGTGCTGACGAGACGATCTCCGGGATCCTGCTGATATTCTCAGTCTGTCGTCTGAAGTCTGTTGAGGTGACAACACAGAGAGAGAGAAAGCTAAACACACACGCACACACACAGACACGCACACACAAAACCCGAGACAATAAAGCTGAGCTGTGAGAACCAGCGAAGATCTGTGGAGGAGAAAACGGAGAGTGACATCACTGCTTTCCCACCAGAAATAAACACAGGGCTTTTTTTTTTTTTTTAATACCCTTTTGTTTGCCAGGCAACCATCGTCATGCCGCTGACCCGGGAGAAAGAAAATCATGGCAGTTTTATTAACTTGCAGGCCTGAGAACGCTCGCGGGGACAATAGAAGTGAAGTTCACGCAGACGTTTTCCTGAGAAATCCCAAGTGGAAGCTTGAGATTTCTCATGGAAAGCGTCCTATTATCTCGCAGAAATACAGCGGGAGTCACCCAGCCTGAAGGAGTAGCAGCAGAGGCAGTAGAGGAAATGCCAGCGGTAGCAGAACACGTGCAAGTTCAATATAACGACACAAGTATGATGAGGAGCATGGAGCCTGTTGGCGGAAAACATGTTCAGGCTGTGGTAAACAACATTCAGCTGAGATCAGGTTTGGTTTCGGGGGAAGAACCACTCCTTGCGTGGCAGGTATGGCCGCTTTAGATAAAAACCCAGCAATGCCGGCTCCTCCCTGACCACTGTCGGCACGTTTGGCGCTGAGAATTAGTTATTTTTACACCGCAGTCTGGGCGGAGCCGAGGCGCACAACTCTTCTGTCGAGGCTATCGCAAACAAACATCTGGAAGTGTCTCTCGGTGGGGCCTGGCGCATAAGACTGCGTTGGTTCCACTGCAGGCAGTAGGAAAATAAGACAGAGGATCTTTGAGGTCGCACCGAACGCGCCGTCTAGGCGTTAGACGAGACCTGGTGCCCGAATCCTAAATGAACATGTAATTACTCTAATTACTGAATCCCGTCATAACCAACGGATGAAAGAATGAAAGAATGAAGAAATGGATGAATGAATGAATGAATGAATGATGCGTTGTTTTGCGAGGTGCGCAGACTGCCTGGCTTTCAAGTTTCAGCAAAGTAAAAGCCAAGTATGACAAAAAATAAATTACAGTCAAACTCGGTCTTAACCTCTTTTCCTGGTCATGTTATTGCCACACAGTGAGCATTGTGCCTTCCTGTCTCTCAGCATGCATTGTGTTCAGACTAATGAGAGGTATGCTTTTAGGTTTTAGTGTTAAATATACGTTTTAAATGTGGTACGGAAGTGTTATGCATGATTGTTCGTTGTTGTTCGATTGTTCGTAAGCGTTTCAGTTTTTTTGGGGGGAATTAAGTGAGGACATTGCTGTTTGGTTTGATGACATTGGCGTGCTCAGCATATTGAGTATATTTGAGTCTCTAGTCTATAGTCGGTTAGCTAATAAAAAGACTGGTATATCCCTTTCCCACTGCGCCAAAAACACGGTAGCACCCGCTAACATCTGGGATTTGTCATTGGTGCAAACGGTAACACCAGGGTTTTATTCCCAGGTCAATCACCTTGCAACAGACACAGATTTAATCGGCTCTGATGTGAACAGGACACCTGGGTCAACACGCAAATTTTCGTCCCTTTACCGGTGCAATGCAAGGCGCGTTCTGGATGTTGGCGCGTTCTGGACGTTGGCGCGTTAATAGACAGGAATATCCGTGCGTCATTCCATCATTTAATATCCCATGTAGAATCGAAAATCAAAATCAGAAGTCAATGACTTTTTTTCCCGCATGGGGGGCCGTGAAATGTTTTGAGTGTGGGGACCACGGTGGAAAACCCCCCACGCCCCCGGGCTCCGAGTCACTCCAGCATCGCCTTAAGCTGGTCTCTGAACCGGAGGAGCGTCTCTGCTCCCCGCCGTCGAAAGGACCGATGCGCGGGTGCGGGCATGGATACTCCATGCCGCTTCTACGAAGGATCCGATTCTGAGCGGCTCTTCTGTGGGAATGAAGGGAACCCAGTCTCGCCGGGTGATGAGCCGTTTTTTCCGCCCACGTTTTAGAGTTTTGTCGTTCATTTAATTTGCTGTCTCCTCTACTGCTTTGTTCCCAGTCACACTGGAACCATGACACGCCCTTTGTTCCTGACACACAAGAAAAGAAGAACAAAAAACGGTATTCCCCCTGGCAATGGGAAAGGCGTCAATGGCCTATTTTTAGCGGGTTTACACACATTTAAAAAACAAAAACGTTTAAAAAACATTAAAGTAAAATATGTCTTACTTCACCAACCGCCACAGAAGAGACAAAGATTCCTTCCTTATATAGACTTATGTAGAATAACGCAAATGACAAAATAATTGTTTGATTAGAGCCTGTACTGGATTACTGAATTTAGGGACAATACGAGTTACATGACTCGTTACAGACAAATGTAATGTGATCACACCGTTACCCCCAACACCGGTGATAACAAACGGTGAACATCACCCGAGATAAAAGCGGCCATGTTGGCCTAAATTTGTGTCCTCAAGCGGGGCGATATGCGCGAGCAAGATTGCAGGAGGACGTCGGCGTTCCGGAGGAACAGTGTGTTGAGGAGTCTCGCTGGCTGACATAACTTGATAACGGCGATAAGCAGCGAGACAATCGCTGGTATGTGTGGATTAAGCAGAATGAGATTGCGAGACTTTGCGTAATGAGATTATTACATTCTTGAGCTTCCCAAACTCTTAACCGGGGCAGCATTCTACTTCTCACACACCACACACCACACCCACACACACACACACACACACACACACACACACACACACACACACACACACACACACACACACACACTCCATGCTGTAGACACACTCGACTTGGAATTTGATCTGCAGAGAAAGGGTGAAACAGAGAACGTTGTAATTCCAAATAAATCCTCCTTTCAAATTCTACTAGCAGACTCATTCTCGTATCTCCATTCATAAAGTGCAATAAGATGCAGCATGCTTTTTTTTTTGCAGTGAAACCGGCCAGAATTGTAAAATTAAGGGGATTTTTTTTTTGACTACCTATCAACTACCTTCTTTTGATAATATTTATTTTGCATATCACACAAACTAACTGGGAATATCTTTGTAGTCGTGTACTGTTTAAGTAGTAATTTAGTATTCGAAACACAAGGTACCATGAGCTCAAAGCAAAATATGTAAGGAAATACTGTGCTTTTACAGTATGTGGGTTCCAGCAGTCTATAAAGTACATTCAATTTTGCTAAATGTCAAGTTTTCAAGCAAGTCTCTGAAATATTGCAGGGACGAACTGTGGTTGTATTTACATGAATTATTGGGATTGCAAAATCGTGATTTCCAGGAGGGACAATTTGAAAGCCAGCAGTGTCATCCACATTCACCCCTTGTTGACATTGGTAATAATAGCGTGTGTATAAGTGTAGGTACAGTAGAATATGAGTGTTGAGACATATAAAGTTTTAATAATAGCACAAAGGAAAATTGTGTTGGGGGGGGGGGTGCATTATTTTTTTATACGCATTCCCTCATTTACCAGTGCAAACTGACAGCCAACAGAAGTGCGTTAAATAGGCAGTATACTACAAAGAAAGAAAGAACTTAATGAAAAATAACTTTATAAACCTGCCTGCTTCATGGGTTTCATTTGGGGCTGCAGGAGGTTAAAGAGCTGCTACTACTAGTGTCATGGTGCCGATCTCAGCGATCTCTTTTTACCGAGCAGAACACATGGAGCAGGTTTTACTGCTAAAATGTAATCTCAAGCATCTTGCCTGTAAACAATGACAATGATTTTTGTAATTACTGGGAAACAACAGCACTTGGCACAGTATTTGGCCCAGTGTTTCCTGAAACGCAGCTCCAGGATCTTCATTTTGAAGTCAAGACAAGTGCAAGTTGCAAGTTGGTTCTGGCATCAACAGGGACAAGAAAGATATATGAGAATATATCCATGCAGTCCACTGTGGGAGACGGTTGCATGCAGGTGCTGCATGTCGCAGAAAATAACAAAGAACCGATTCAGAGGAATCCTGGTAATAAAAAAAAAAAAAAACAATACAAAAAAAACTCCCCACTTTCACCACGTCACCTGCTGGTTTCCAATATTCCATGAATTCACAGCGGCATTGGGACGTTGTGCATACTCCTAACATGGAACAAACAACTAGGATAATATGATCGCTATCAGTGGGGGCGGAGGAGGGAGAACGAAACCGTGTGTGTGTGTGTGTGTGTGTGTGTGTGTGTGTGTGTGTGTGTGTGCGTGCGGTACAAACGTGGAAACAAGAACATAAAGAGACAAAGAGGGCGATGGACAAAGTTCGGTGACGGAGTAATTTGCGAATGCCGAGCGTGCAGGACTTTGGCCCCCCCCCGCCTTTCGCTGCAACTGCCTCTCACATTCTTTCCATAGGAGGGGCAGAAGGAAGATGAAAGACCTTAAGGTTAACCGGAAAACAAGACATTCCTGCCACTCATCAAATCTTCAGAGCCCCCCCCACCGGAAACACATACCCGCACACACCTTCCAGCTTTGCACACAGGATATGAGGCGTCCAGTTGCAGCAGGGAGACGGTTCCACGGTGAGATCATCAGCAGCCTCCAAAGAGGAAAGAGGCTGCGGCTAAAAATAGCCGTCTGGTGTCTGTTGCTACTGGCCACTGTGGAGTAAGTCTGACCTACAGGCTACTGTTACGGTAGCGAACTAATAGCTAGCCCGGTGCCCGCTGGCTACCATCCAGGCGGTAGGGTCTTTCCAGTTCAAGCCAGAAGCCATCGGCTCCCTGGTAATGGGCTCATTACGGAGTCCGGAGCGGCCCATAACAAACAGCGGGGCCAGGGCAGATAATGGACCTTCGGACGTCACTGACGACGCAAAGAGGGTGACACACAGGAACCACGGCGGAGCAAGGCAGAAAGGAGCCTCCTGTCTGGCATCTGAACATCTCTGCCCTTGGAAAACAAACGGCATTGTGGCGAGAAAAGGCCACAAACCAATGAAGTGCAGCAAAGGTTTTGGGGCAAACTGTTTGCAATTGAGACTGACAGAGATATGGGAGCATGAGAGCGAGAAAGAGAGTGAGCGAGTTCAGCTTCGCAGCTGTTCACATGTCACACTTGGTCCGAGGCCAAAACTCTTGCTGCGTCGCCAGAGACGCCATAAAACCTAAAGCTATTGTGAGTCCTCGGCCTACCCCCCTTCTCTGAATGTTGCTATTCATGACGAAGGCCGACTCCACACAATAGCTCTACCCATCGCTGAGGCACAGACACCGCCTGTACCCGCCTGTACGGAACAAACAACAGAACTCGCCTCTCTTCCCATAACTCTGACTCTGAGGTTGAACCGGTCTAACTGCAGGAACGCTGCTGCAGAGTAGGAGGATTCAAGGGGGTCAAAGGTCGGTGGTCAGCGGTACATCTGTTTCAATGTCCGGGGCTGGATAGGAGAGATAGCAGAGGAGGGGAGGAAAATTGCATGAATGGAGTATTTTAGAGAGGTGTGTGTGTGTTTTGTGTTTGTGTGTGTGTGTGTGTGTGTGTGTGTGTGTGTGTGTGTGTGTGTGTGTGTGTTCGTGTGTGTGTGTGTGTGTGTGTGTGTGTGTGTGTCTGGAAGGAGAGGGGTTGGTGTAAAAGAGCAAAGGCGTGTGCCTGGTTGGAATAATTGGCTGTGGCTCTACGTCACACGGTGCATTAGACAACAAAGGTAAAGGTCGTAAAGGCGCGCTTCTTTACAAGAGGAAATGGGATTTGCGGGGAGGTGCAGCAAGTGTGTGTGTGTGTGTGTGTGTGTGTGTGTATGTGTATGTGTATGTGTATGTGTGTGTGTGTGTGTGTGTGTGTGTGTGTGTGTGTGTGTGTATGTGTATGTGTGTATGTGTATGTGTGTGTGTGTGTGTGTGTGTGTGTGTGTGTGCATATGTGTGGTGGTAGGGTGGTCTAATAGAACAACAGGGTGCGACCCAACAGTGAAAAGCTACTGTACGACTTGGAAAAGTGCAAACCGGAGGAAAATGTACCAGTATGGGGGGTAAAAAGCCACAGACACACACACACACAGACACACACACACACACGCACAAACACACACACATACCACATATAACATATGCGTCTCTTATGATATTCCTGCAAACACTTTCACAGACTGTCCTGTGAAAGACAATAATAATAATGAACATTTTTGAGATACTGGATACTTGTTCTGCAGTGCGGGTGGAGGACCCTGCAATGTTCCCGCGTCGCAGTTTCTCTGTTCCTTTGAGTATGGATGTCCTCTGCACGTGCCATTCATCAGCGGCCGCCTGAGTGCGTCTCTCCGGGACAAAATGTATTTGTCTAGCGGCTCCTGACCTTTCGCGCCGGCGGAGGGGGTCAGGCAGTCAAAGTTCAACCACTTTGCAGGATGTCATTGTTGTTCTTGGCTGAGCAGAATCGCAGTACAGTGGATGGCAGGGGAAGAGAAAAAAAAAAAAGAAACAAGCGCAGACCTGGGAGGGACTTGGGCGCTCGTAAAAAAAACAAAAAACAAAAACGTCTGAGGGTTACGAGCGTGACAGCGCAAAGACCAATTTGTCGCCGGTGTGTTGCGATTACGAAGCTCCCCCCCACCCGAGCCGGACATTTGATCCGGGATCCCTGCGAACGGGACGCCGGGAAATCCGAGATCCTGCGGAAACGCGGAGACCGCGGGTGCCAGACAAGAAGGACGCCTTTGAGGGCGACCGAGGACGAGCCAGTCCTGTTGTCTATTTGCCTTGAGGAGCGTCCCCCCTCGCTGGAGAGGAATAACCCATCAAAGATTATCTGGGAGTCGGTTAGAGCGTTGGACACAACACAACAGAACCGAACAGAACAAGACGGGGCGGGAGGGGAGATACGAGCATAAGGTGGACTGGATGCACAGGCTCTGGCACATGACACGCTGTCCCTCGCTCCTATCGCCACAAGCACATTGAGCTTGTTGCTCGTAATGTGTCCCTTACAAAGTCATCACAGATAAAGAAGTATTTGTTGTAGAACGGGAAGGGAGCTCAAAAACAACACAACGGTCCGTAAGGCTTCGACGGCTTTGAGCAAACAACCAACAACCAGGTAGCACTATCAAGCCAAGATGACGTTCTCACAATGGAACTGGGCGACGACGCTCCATTTCCTCGAAACCGATTTTTACGAGGTCTCCTTTATGACACAGGTTGGAGGCCCTTTCTTTTGTTTTGTTTTTCATTTTGAGAGCGGGAAAAAGGCTGGAAACAGGGTCAGATCCGATAAAAGAGAACAGACCGGAAAAAGGCTTGTTCAAACGGCACTAATCATTTTTTGAAGTACAAGGTGGGTGTGGCTTACAACATCAGGACAATATTGATAGTGTTGTGAGATTTGACAGTGACATTATGCTAAACAAGCCTTTGTATGTTTTCCTTTCCTGTTGACTCAAACTATAACCGTCTGGCATCGGAGGCCTTAGGCAATTCAATAGAATCGCAGATAAGATTTTTATTAACACTATTTGAGCTCATTGCCAAGTGGCCCAGTCCTCATTGGACTGAGCTGTCAGACTACACTTTGAGGACCAAAAGAAATGCATCACCACATGACTAACACAAAAGAAAAAAGTGTAATGTAATAAGCAAGTAAGCACATGGTAATAATTCATATTTGTAATTTATACCCTTTATTCCGAAAGCAATAATTGACCCTGTGCATAGTATCGCATTTTGCATATTTTTAAATATCTGAATATTTATTTTATTTATTTTTGGTTATTTCTATATATTTGAAAAATAAAATGATTCTATTTTATTTCGTTATTTTTATTCTCCATTTTTCCATTTAAGCTTTTATTTAACGCGAACAGTTTGTAGTGAAATGCACCAAACGTCACCAGAAGAAATTCCTCATACTGTATATGTAAATGTCCCTGGCAAATAAAACTTTGTGATTGTGATTCTAATTCTGAAGATGAAAAAAAAAAAAAAAAAAAAAAAACTACACTGCCACTCACATTGCATATCACGCAAAAATTCTGTGGAATTCTATGAGGAGAAGTACTTTTCCTTTTTGTTTTATCACACTCTGCGACGTAAAACGAGAGAGAAAGCAGGGTCTCACCCTAACCCCATGGGGGAATATTAGATCCATTGAAAACGTTTACGAAACCAGATAGAAGGTTATGTTAACTGTAAAAAAAAATGTAATAAATAAATTTAATGGTTTTGAAATTGCAACACAATTGCAAGTGATGCAAGAAGGGGAGAGGGGGCAAACAGTCAGGCACTGATCGACTGACAAGCAACTGACACACACTCATACACACTAACACACAGACACACACACAGTTGAGCTTGTCTAAATAGCTCCTCCACCAATGTTACTCTGTTCGTCTAGGTTTCAAAGACACGCCGGGTGGAGACTGACTCCGTGGGTCAACTACAGGCCACTTCCTGAGAGGCAACCCCCACACACACACACGCACACACGCACACACATACACACACACACACACACACACACACACACACACACACACACACACAATTTCTCTCTTAATGATACACCCTCCTCCTCTTTCCCCTCCCTCCTTTGATTTTGTTTCCTTCATCCTCCAGCCATTTCTCAGCACAGGCAGGTCCCCTCTTTAAGGTCACAAGCCACGGCCTGTCTTGTTGCTCGAAGAGGCTTTGTGTCCAGCTTGCGCCCGAAACCACAGCAAGCGCGGGAGAGTGCGTGCGTACGTCATTTATTTTCCCTTCCAGGATTCCTTCAGAATTTCCAGGATCTTGCGCTTTTAGGGCGCAGAAAGGGTTTTGTAAGCATGGCGCACGGGCGGCATTTTTATGTTGTTTTGTTCTCCCCCGTTTGTGGACCTGGTTCCAACCCTTCATGGTTTTATAACCTAAGGGATGAACGACAAACAAGGGTCAAGCTTTTTTTTAAATATATATTATTACGTCTTTATGCCGAAGAAAAAGTCCAATGCAAAGGTTAAGAAAACACTGTACTTAGCGATGGAGGTAACAGCACAAAGGGCCAGTGTACGACAAGCCTTCCTTGTGGAGGAAAGTGTGAGGCCCTTGTTCCAAACTGGCCCCTTACACTTTAACAAAGATTCAAACTCCTTTGAATGCAGATGAATCCCAAACGGGGATGTGAATGCCGTCCTCTGATTACGGAGACCGAATAAGACCAATAAGATCCGAAAGGAGACACAGGGAACAATTGTGCATCTCTTGGGACACCTGTCTGTGTGCGGCAGGAGACAAAAATACCGCGGGGGCCGGGGATTGAGGCGGGGATAAAGAAGGTCATTCCTCTTAACAAAATATACGCTTGCACGGCCTACAGCATACAGTCTCACACACACACACACACACACACACACACACACACACACACACACACACACACACACACACACACACACACACACACACACACACACACACACACACACACACACACACACAGGTTCATTTCCCTGCACATACAAAAACAGGGCCCCATGCAGAAGTAGACAGTGGTCTTTGTTTGGGGGACGCCAACAGACTTTTCCATTTAGTCATTAAAGAGTAAGGCGTCAAAAGAAGTTAAAGAATCCATCAAACTGACAAGGTTTCTTCATCCTCAACCACACACACACACACACACACACACACACACACACACACACACGACCAGTGAGAGTGATGCTAAATTCCTTGATCCTAAACCCAAATGCATACACGCAGAAAAAGAAAAGGTGCCAAAATGGGTCTGCAGAAGGTCCAAAACGTGCTAAACTGGGTATAGGCAGTGATGCTAGAGAAGAAACATTTAGAAAACTTTTTTCTGACCAAGGTTCCTTAAACAACCATTTGTTTGACTGAAGAGTTTAACTGCTGTGTGCTTTTGTGGAATTACCCTTGTATCGGCTAGTATAATATTGCAAGTTATACCGAATTTCAGCCAGTAGCCACCCACCTCTGCACTGTGGAGGGGTATAGTCATTTTTCCAAAAATTTGACATCCTCCACCGTCAAAACAACTCAAGTAATGCAGAACCTCAACTCATCCCAGAGAACTCCATTAAAGAGCTCATTGTTCTCTCCGTGGCTGTGTTGCAACCCCAGTCCTGTCCTAAGTGAACTCTGCCTCCGCAACCATGCAAATGATCGGTATAAAGGTGAGCGGGTTCCGCCCAGAGGATGTCACATCTAATGGCATTCTTCTCTTACCTGTCAGGCAGGAACTTGGCTTTCAAGAATCACACACCCCCGCCCCCTCAAGTGCACATGCCCATATTCAGGTGGACAGGTACAGGAATGATTAAGAACTTTGCATGCGCAATGGAAACACTTAAGGTGAGGGAAAGGTGCGTCTTCCCGTGAGGAGGTGGGAGCATCTCAAGACGCTTTCAAAAGGCCCGAACTGTGATCATACCACATGTGGTACATCAGCTTGCTTACCCAAAGTTTGGATTCAATTATGTGTTCAAAGTGAAGTGCCTATAAAACTATAAAAAAAAAATCTGAAGATGCTTTACTGCTCCCAGGTAGGTAACCCCCCCCCCCCCCCCAAACACAAACACACATGCACAACACACTTATCTAGCGGAATTGAGTTAGTATAATGGATGAGTCCTGGAAAGCTTATGTTTGGACCACCTGGCAATGCCCAGGATAGCAGATGGTGTGTGCTTATGGGAAAGGGAGAGGGAGGGAGGAGAGAGAGTGAGCGACAGCAAGTGAGAGCGAGTGACAGCAAGCGAGAGAGAGAGAGAGCGTGAGAGAGATGGATTTCAGATGGTTTAAACCCCAATGACCTAAAAATGCAATAGCAAACTGAAACCCGACGCTGCAAAAATCTCCACACGCTTAAGAAACCTCACCACTTAATGTATGAGTACGAGGAAGAACAATTTGAACACGATAAATACTTCCTTCTGAATTTCCTAGTTTCCAGAACTACTTTTTTTATTTCACCCTTTCAGGGTGCCTGGCAAACAGGCGACGTGACTTTTGGTAGTGTGGAGCGACACTGTGTGGCAGGAGACGGTACTGGAATTATACATTAGAAATCAACTTCCAGATGTTGCTTTTAAAAAAAAAATGTGAGCCAAAATGGCAGTTGTTGCTGGTTTAATGTATGTCGAGCTACGTACAGCTTACTTTTTAAAATTATTTTCTGTTGAGAGCAATTAAAAAGTCCATTCAATGACAGCCGTCAACTATGAACCTCTTGATTGGCACTCTTTTCTGATATATATATATAAAACAAAAAAAAACAATAAAACAAGTAAGCCCTCCCCCAACCACCACCAACAATATTCTATAAGATCAGAAGCCGAGGGGGTGGGTGGGGCCTTAAACGTACACCTAGAGAGAGAGATTTTGATGTATTTGCGAGCACAGCTTGTGTGAGCTTGTCCAAACCTGGAGGCATATGGCCTGATCAGACAGATTAAAAAAAGCCTTGTTAAATCAGAGTAGATCAGAGTGTGTCAGTGTGTGTGTTTGTGTGCATCACACCATACACACTTGAACACCAGGTGGAGAATAGAGAGAGGTCTCTGCATGTGGCAGCGGCCACATGACAATTACGCCTCATTGTCACCACAAATTTATAAATAACCTTTTGTCAGCTGTCGTCTGCCTTGCTCCTCAGCCCCAGTGCCTGGTGGGTGGTCGGTGGCGTCTTTAACTATTTCCTTATTTCTCTTTCACACTCCTTTGTGCAATATGTGCAATAACAGATTAGAGTAATAATTAATATTTAGAATTTATACCCTATATACCCACAATAGTCCTGTGCATAGTATTGCCTTTGGTATATTCTGTATATATTTATTTATATATTTGTTATATTGTTTTTATCTGAATATTTCTGTTTTGTATTTTTCGGCTATTGGTTTATATTTGACAATTGTTATTTATATGTTGTATCTTATTTTTACTTCACTTTTTATTCATTTCAATTTATTTATTTATTTATTTATCCCCTCTCCTCTCACTGTTAGACGGAAGACCCTAAGACCAGCCGGAGACCTTTAACCTCGTCTACTCATTTACTCTCCAAACATACCTGTCTTATCTGCTTCCTACTTTCCCTCACATGAAAGTGGAGGAGACGCAGGAATGCAGTCTTGGCTTAGCAAACACAAAGTCCTCGAGGTCTCTGGTGTCAAATTGTGAATAAAAAAATACAGTATATATCTTTTTCTGATAAATAAAATTCCTCTCAGACAAATGTCAAAATATAACTCAGCGTTAAAGAAATGGAAGGTTGCATATCGAGGTTACACATGGGGTTCACGCTACTGGACTACTGTATGGGGTGAGAATAAAAGCCTCTACACGGCCACCCCTACAAGTAGCTAAGAGTAGTTGCAAGGTTGCATGCTCCTAAGCGAAACCAACGTCTTCACAACGTCTGCAGACCGCAGCCCTAGCGTTAGCGCTACTTCAGCTCAATGTCGAAGGCCTCACCATCGCCAAAGCCAATATCCTTACACAAATAGCCAGCAAAAACGATGTGACGGTGATTCTACTGCAGGAGAGCCATGCTGAAAACAAGAACACCCTGAAGGTCCCTGGGTATACCCTGGCTGGATACATTGCCAATAAACACCATGGCATGGCTACGTTCGTCTGCAATGATATGGCCTGGTCAGCTATAGGACAATCCCCAGAAAGCGCAGAGGTAGAATGGATCATAACGGAAGTGCAATACACTACCATCGTCAACATCTACAAGCCACCTCCAAGCAGACTGACCCCATCGTCGCTGCCAGATGTCCCAGCCCCTGCGCGTGTACGCTGGAGACTTCCATAGCCATCATACAGAATGGGGCTACATGTTCCCCCGGTCACACCATCGACCGTCGCTCATCACCATCCCATCCCTGGTCCAACCAGTGCAAGGAAGGGATGCCAAGAGGTGGAACTTCTGCAAAGCAAACTGGGCAGGCTTCACGACACTAGTGAACAAGGCAGCTGCTGGCCTACCACACCCGTGCCGCAACAACCTGAACGATGCCTACGACTCATACTGCAAGATGCTGCTGGCCGCGTCTCAGTGCTGACAAGACTGTATCATCAATGTTCCACCTCTACCACAAAGAAGCGTCCTGTGAAATTAACATCATGGTTGACAACACCCGGCTACAGTACCAGCCCTTCCCCACATACCTTGGCATGAAGCTTGACAGAACACTGTCATTCATACAACACCTGGAAAAGGTCAGGGCAAAGACAACCTCCCGCGCTGCGCTGATAAGTCGTCTAGCCGGCACCACATGGGGAGCCTCCACAAAGACACTGCGCATTTCCACTGAGGCCCTGGTGTTCTCCAGTGCGAAGTACTGTGCTCTGGTCTGGTGCCGTAGCCCCCACGTCAACAAGCTGGACACTACCCTTAACACCAGTTCCAGCGCAGTACGAATGCAAGCAGAAAAAAAGCCCTTGAAGGTATTTAGTTCTCGGGGGACCTCCCCAGATCCTAGTTTCCCTCAGGGAGTCCCCAGAATTGTTCGGTGCGAAAACGCCTATAGCAGCCCATATTACAAGGCAGCAAAGAAACAATGGGCAGAACGTGCTGCTTTAGAGGTCAGCCACTCTACTCTTAAAAAATGAGTAAAATACTTTCTGAAACCTCTGAACAAAATTCTGAAAATTCTGGACACAACTCTAACGTAAGGACTGCAGAAACTTCAGAGAGAAGGACTCAAAAAACACCTACAGAAGTTGCTTCAAAATCTCCGACAACATTTAATACAGATGAAGCTCCTTTCAATATACCTGTTGTTACTCCACACGTCTCGATGTTAGGCTCATTTCATCAGGGTGATGCACGGTTTGGAGACTCCAGGAACAAACAGTGTGCAGCGATCAGTTTGACAGCAGACCCAAAATGTTTTGACATGGACAGCAAGTGACCTAGATGAGGTTTTGATAGAAGGAGCTAGCCTTTACCTGGACCTGAAAACGTCTGGTAGAATAAAAGACAATGTGCTAGAAAGTGTTTATATTGCAATATCACAACTGCCAAGGCAACATAGCTTCTGTAAGAGAATACAGTTACTGGCTGTATTGGTGTTGAAAATTATGACTTTGCACTATGGAATACAGCCATGCCAAATGATAAAGCCTAGGGGTGCCACGGATCACAAAACTCACGGTTACGGTCGCATCACGGTTTTGAGTTAGGGATTGAATATTTTTCGGTTCAGCAAAACAAAAAAAAAAAAAAGAATGGGAGACAAATACAACTTTGCTTTCCACTTATTCTGTAAAACACTTAAAGCAAGGAGCCTTTGCCCATGGTCTTAAATGAAAACAACATTCAAGATGTACAAATATTAAAATAAAATCGTACATTAAATATTCAATGCTTAATTGCTAAATTAAAGTGCAATATGAAGCATGCATGGCACCTTCTTCCTTTAAACATGATAGTGAATGAGAAAATATGATTAGATCTGCCTCCAAGTAACTAGCAATTCCAATAAGAATCATGTTTAATTTCTCATGTTTATAACAAACTAAATTTCATGAAAATCGGTTCAGAATTAAGCAAGTTACATTCGATTATGTAGAGAAGTCTGCATATCTCAATACACATGGTATTTACTAGCATATGTTGACAGCTCCAATATGGTGGACGCGCAGACGCAAAGCGGCGACATACAGCAGCTCATTGACAACATGCTGTAAAGTAGCAGCAACACAGCGCGGCGTACCGTAAACCAATCATTGTGCTTCACAGTAAAGCAGCACACATCTGTCTTGATTATCTGCTTTACACTGCAACTCTGCATCGAGATTTATGGAATTATTACTTTAACTATTAATTACAGCGATAGTAAAACTGTATTTCACTATGATGGTTACATTTTGTCATTGATCCGTGGTTCACATGCGAGGCGAACAGTGGGGGGCGATCCGTACGGATCACGGATCAACTACATTCCGTTACACCACTAGTAAAGCCATTCAGAGATCACTGTTAAATAATGACGCAACAATTACTGGTAATACATGTGCAATTATTAAGCAGGGATCAAGTTAATAAAATGCATTATTATTGTGAAGGCAGATTTCTATTGATTTACAAAGTTCCATAAAACAATTCTGTTTCCCAAAATAGATTAGCCATCTTGATCACTTATCGAGATCCCAATATTGACTAGCACAATATTGAATACAATAACCGTGCTTCTAATTTTTGCCTTAAGCATGCAGCCCTTCTTCAGAATGATAACTGTGGTTAGTTGCGGTGTAGGAAACCCACTCCCAGCCGCATACACCGCCTGATCATAGAATTACACTGTAACCAGGCCGGAACGAATGAACTTCTGCAGTCAAAACACACTGGGACAGACAGCCAAAGCACACTCACTCGTCTATTAAACTTTAACAAAGGGCTGACTACCCCAGACCCCGCAGATTGCTGCCTGTAGCTGTATTTATTAGGGGTCCAGCCTGCTCAGCCTTTTTTCTATTTTTAATCTCTTTAATTTTTTCTGTTAAAAGTATCTGAAACACGACGGTGGTGGCACGCAGAGACACATTTCAGACGTCTTGTCGTTTGAATTTGATCGATATCGATCTACATTTGAAGCAGAAATTTTGTAGCAGCGCCGGGCCCCGGGCAAGATGGTCAAAGCGCGCCCCAATCACAATGCATCATGTTCCCCTTGCTATTCAGTCTGCAGCCTGCCTTTCCCCTGCCTTTGGTCCTGATTGTTCCATTACAATAGCAGCCTCATTCACTAATGAACTCACTCACCTCACCAGAATTGTGATAAGGTTCTCGTATAAGATTTGTTATACATAACATTGTGTTATGTTACATTAACATAACATAATGTCAGTAGCGAATAAAATAAGTGAAAGCACGACCAGCAATAGCGAAAAGCACAGCACAGTTGATGCCTGAATTAAATGAATACTAGGAAAGCAGACCGCCGTGCTAAACTTGACAAAAATCGGAATCTGAGCGCTGAAATTTTGGTGACAGCACACCTTGCATGGCCCCTTAGACACAATATGACGTTTGATATTTGCGTCTGCCTTCTCAGCAAAATGGCCTCTGTCCGTAGGATACTAATGCAGAGATGCCACGGCGGCAGTTGTAGTAGCAATTGGCTCCGGCACATCCTCTTGCACCTCTTTCCGAGCATCTCCAGTGGTGTTGGATGGCGCGCTTGGACTGTTCTCATTTTACTTCTTAAAGAAACTGCCTATTTTAGGAAGCTTTGCTTTCTCTTTCTCGTCTACTTCTTTAAATGTCTGTTTCTGAAACCAGCTCTTGTCTTTGTACTTCTCGCTCATGCTGTCTTAACTCTTCTGTGTAGATTTCGCTACGCAGAAGTAGTAGTATGCAATACACATGTCCTTAATTACTATGGTAACCCAGAATTCCGCACGGGCACACTTTATACATGCATATATGTATGAAAGTATGTATATGTATGTGACGAATAACCCTCTTGAATCTTTATAAACTTTTTTGACAACCCTTATCAACAACCCAACCCTTATTTATACATAATTGTTTAATATTATGTAAAACGGTTTTAGGCTGATGTGTATATTGTTATAAATTTGAATGAATGACATCAAGTATGCAACACCATGGAGCAGATGACTTGGCTGATTGTGTAAAATAAATACTTACGCTTGCGCTTACTATAAAAGTTTAGTGGTATACTGTAGGCTCTGCTCGAAATGCTCAAGATTCTATGATACGATAGTGATAAGATAAAGAGGGGCCCCTGTATGTAGGCCCCAATACAGCTGCATTACCTGCATATATGGTAGTTACGCTGATGCTACGTTTCATGGGAACTCGAAAATGTGTAATTGGTGTCGATACTGGACCCTGTTTATTATCATTATTGTTATTATTAAGGGTCCAGCCCGCATCCATCCCTATTGTTATTGTTCCGATTTTTATTATTATTATTTTACTAGGCATTTTTTGGACTAAAAGTGTCCCAGACTCCTCAGACATCCCCATGGTTCAAGTTTGATCCATATCGATCTACATTCGGAGCAGGAATGGGTGAAAAACCGATTAAATTTGACCGGAAGTAGCCGGATGTTCGTGCATCACTGATATGCCAAGGTTCTAAAACCTCCGGTCGGGCGGTGGAGAGGGATGAGTTTGTGGAGTAAGACGCTTTGTGACATCATCATCCAATTCCATATATGTGACCCATCGCTGATTTTAGGTACTTTTTGCCGTTTCACTTCTTTTTTTTCACGTCATTTGAAAGTGGAGAGAATCAGAGCTTGAATAGGGGTCAAAGATGTCAATCATGCGAATCAAGCAAATATTCTTAAAGCTATGGCTTGTTAATGACGAGGCTGCGGCAAACTGTGTTTCTGAGATCATCACCCTCACAGTTTTCCGAAGGCTCCGCCTCTTGTTTAGGTAGGTGACGTCAGCTTTCCTTCTTCGCGTGTTACTCCGCCTACACAACAATGTATCCAGGTGTGTGTATAAAACACACCTTTAAATCTATTTAAAAGGTTGAAATCTATCAAAACGGTTTCACATTGTGACTTCACATCACATGGAATATGGAGAAATGATCTTCACCTGGACGGCCAGCGTCTCGGTAAGTGAACTGTGTTTCCCCATGTAATCTGACAGGAATATTTAACTCCATGGTTTAACATTTATCTACTATTTATAAATCAAACTCGGCTTTGAAAATACGTTGAGATAAAAACAAACACAAAGGAACAGGATTCTGGAAAAATCTCTTTTTCCTTCTCGAAAGGTTTTATCAACTTATTTGGCGGCTCGTGGCGATTTTAGAAATGTGCGACAATGCAGGTTTTGCCGTGCAGGCTGCATAATAGACTCCATCGGGTGTTTGTGTATCGTCTGCTTGACGTCGGCGGGCCTTTTCGATTTATATTTGATCTCTTTTGCTCTTTTTGTAAATGAAGGCATTCTGTTGGCATCTAACTCTGGGTTAGATGCGGCATTGTGTCCCTCTGCGGGATTGGAGGAAGTCGTAAGATACAAACTGTAGGAATCCATGATGTGTTTCATGGACTCAAAACACAAGGAAAACTAGGACCTGTAAAAAGTATAAATAATCACAGAAAGTCGTCACCGCGTCATTACGTCCCTCTGTCATTGCTGCCCCACACGTCACCAAACGGTTGCCTGTCCATCACTGAGAGTGAAGGACAGGCATAGTGGTTGCTCCGCGAGACGAGCGGCCAGGAGACGACAGACTGGGGGGAGCTGATGCAGTGTTTAACGTAAACTCTGAAAGTTTCAGAGAAACTGGGAAACTGTAATACCTACCAAACACAACTAAACTGGACCCTGTGTTTTGCTGCCTGCAGCTATATTTATTATTATTATTATTATTATTATTATTATTATTATTATTATTATTATTATATAAAATAGACAATATTTTATAATAATAAATTTAAATATATGAAATATGATATTTTATATATTATTATCATTATTGTATATTTAATAAAACAGACAATATTTTTAATAATACATTTAAAATATATTAATTATTATTATAATATATTTAATAATAAAAAAATGAAAAATATTATTATCGATCATTATTATTATTATTGAATTTATTTTATTTTATATTGTGTATATTTATTTTTTGTGCCACACTACTGGCAACAAGGTCAGGTTCATCTTAACAGGAAAGCATAACACACACACACGCACATGCGCACACACGCACACACACACACACGAAAACGACTGAAGGGGTTGGACCGTACCACAGCACCTTTTCCACTATTTGAGATAGTTGCCATGACAACACTTGCTGGTGTCAAACGGTGAACGTTCACATCTGGGGCTGCTTAGAATCTGATTAGTACACACACACGCACACACACACACACACACACCCACACACACACACACAGACACACACACACACACACACACACACTAACTAACTAACAGAACCTCACTTCCTGAAGCCGGAGGGGAAGACAAGCAGTTTAATTTACAACATGTCCCTTTCCTGTGTTGCAATCCTGCTTTTCTTTCTGTACAATGATCATTTTCTGCAGAGAGGAGTGAAAATATTAGAGGTATACCGCTGATAATCATCTTATGGAGAACACCAATATGATGTTTCATTTGACATAATCAAATGTCCCAATGTCGTTAATTGAAGGATAGAAATGCTACCATGTTTTGATGATGCATTAATATCCTGTCCTTCTGCACACTGAAATCTGATATCTGATAGCATATAACTGATAGCATACAACTCAAAATATAATTGCGCTGAATGGGTCCTTTTTTAAAAGGTAGCCAAATTATCATCGTTATTTATTTTTCTGTGAGCAGAAAAACAGTGCTAAATACCAGTTAGACAGTTTGAAAATCAAAGTACAGGTACTTTCAGGTACACTTAATGGCCGAGTTCCGAATTGGTTGATAAGCAAGGACCCGTGTTATACCACAGTAAGGGGACGTGGCCACTGCAAACGCTAGTGTAGTGAACACTGACAGACTGCGGGAACGAGACTGAGACTGAGAACGGTGTTGAGATGAGATGTATATAGTATATACAGTGTATACAGTATACATAGTGTATATAGTATATATAGGGTATACAGTATACATAGTGTATATGGTACATATAGTATGAAAAGGGTGATGCACGATGACATGCTTGACGCTGAGACGTAGCGTGCACGCTGTGGAATTGTACGCAGTGTACAATACGGACTGGTCAGAGAGCTGGTTGTAAGTCCGAACGGTCGTTAAACAGGTCGTTAAATGAGGAGTACCTGTAGGTGCATTTATTGTGGATAATAATCGACAACCAATGTATTATGCATCGCCTAGAAAATATATCTATGGCAAGTATTAACACTGTACATACTGATTGTCAATTATTTCGGTCCATTTTGTCATCATAGGCGCTGAACTGAATTCACCAGCCCATACTGCTCATTACACCCTGATGCACACGATATATGAACACTAAATAAGCCCAAACACTGTAGGAAGACCAACCATCCTTAAAAGCGACTGCACTGGAGTAAACGACTCAATTTAAGAGAAAATACATTCTGTATATATGTAATGGGTTATGTTATCTATACCCATGACAATTGTTCAATCATATCTATCTGCACACAGTTGATTGGTTATGAGATGTGAGGGGGAGAGAGAGAGAGAGAGAGAGAGAAAGAGAGAGAGAGAATCAGAACCAATCCGCAAAACTGGGTGTTCCGATCCGACCTTGCCCCGTGCGGAGAAAGTTGCGAGTCAAGTCGGCCTGCATTCTCCGCACGGGGCCTCCGGTAGATCCTGTTGGTTGTCCAGTAAAGCCACCACAGTGCCCCGGTGCGACAAGTCCTCCCCTCCCAACCCTAAGAACCCCAACTCAACTTTCGAGAACTTGTCAAGAGGGACAGTTCTCTTCAGTATAGACGCTGTTGTGGGAAACACAGTGGGCCGCTGTCTGTTTCGAATTTGGGACAGCTTCACGAGCGATGAGGGCAAGGAAAAACCCATTTATGTGAGTGTGCACGTCCATGTGTTCATGTCTGCTCATAGGCCTGCCAACCACTCTCTCCACACACACACACACACACACAGAAACACACACACACAGACACACACACACACCCCACCCTACCATGTTTGTCAAACCACTCTACTGGATGTTGTCATGCTGCCTCCGACATGATGAAACCTGTTAAAAGTCATAGTGCAGACCAAACCTCCCCTGGCACGGCGAAGACCTGGAGCGAGCAAGGAAGCGAGGAAGGAAGGCAGGAAGTACTGTATGTCATTCCTTGGATTCCAACGGCGGCGTGGCCCACTCACAGGCTCCGACGGCGGTGAATGGGGTACTAATGAGTGGGACTCATCAATGGCCCATCTGTGTTCCGTCCTTCCTAATGGCCGAGGGACATCGTGCCATCAACGGGGCCCGTTGATGGCACGTGTAAACATCTCAGGCACTTCCCTTTTGACCGCCGCGGCGGGGACATAAATCTGTTGAATCTAATGGGCTCATGATGGACTAGGGCCGGATGACGCTGGCAAAATCCAGTCAAGCCAAATCGTCAATGTCATCACATATTTTTTTCAGCATTTTCGGTGATGGCTGTCTGAGCGTTACAGTAGAAGGGAGGGATCTGCACACCAGAATAGCCCCGGTTTAAAGGATTTTGTTCAATGCAGTGACGTTCGGAGCAGAAGGCTCTTCCTCAGACGTGCGTTATTTGTGCGTTACACACAAGAACAAGTGAAATATCTGAGCAACAATCATTTGACGAATAATTTCTCCACCACGATATATATTTTTCATATCCACGCGTCTTATCACCCTGTGTACATGTAGTAGCCATACAGAATACGTTACCTATTTTCTAACTGTAATTACTTTACTGTGATCGCCTATTGTTTTGATGTGCGCTCCCGTGACACCGCAATTTCCGCTAATTCCCTGATGAACAAACAATCGAATCTAATCTCGTAATGTCAATATTACGACGGCGCAGGCGGAGGCATTGATCAAGACGAAGTTCAGGAAATGGTTCCACCTGAACGGCAACACTGCACATCGCGATCTTTCGACGCCATCTCGTCACATATCGCGATATCGACACGATATCGCCAAATACCGCCCAGCCCCGTCGACGCCAGTGGCCGTGGTGGGCGCGATCAAAAGAAAGAAAGAAAGAAAGAAAGTCTGCCATTGCGAAATAGACCCCAATGGAAGAAGTTCAAGGGCCAAAAAAAACCAACATCTGGATTTCGTTGTGAAGCGGGACGCATCAAGAACATTATGCAGCGTACACAGCAGGTGGGGTCCGTGATGGGGCGAGGAAGGCCCGCGGAGCTCTACGATCACCTGTTGCATGCCAGCATAAACCACGACCCTTCATAAGCGGGAACGGTGATTTAAAAAAAAAAACATATATATATACTACGAATTAAATCAAATACTTAACTATAATAGCATTGAGCCTGTAACAGGGAAGACCGACGCAGTGAACGTTTTGATTTGGAAAGGCCGGATCTTAGCGCGACAAACTGTTGCTCCAGAAAAAACACGAGGCGAGAGGAGAGGATGGTGTCTACTCACTCTGTCCGCGGCACTGTGTCTCCTTCTCCTCCTTCTCCTCCTTCTCCTCCCTCTCCTCCCTCTCCTCTCCCCCTCTTCCAAACGGCGTCCGTCAGCAGACTGGGAGGAGACCTCTCCGTGTACAACTCCACTTTACTGTGTTCGCAGCCACCGCGCTCTCCGCTCTCAAAAAACAACAACAACAACAACAACAAAAACAACAACAACGACCGACTCTCTGCGATTAACCGATTTTTTTTCTTTTTTAATGAATTGATTAATTCTTAATAATCGCGTACTTTATTTCCCTCCCCTCCCCCCCCCCTCCCCTCCTCCTGGTGTCTCCGCACCGCACTCCCTTTTTCCTCCAGCCGCGGCGGGAGAGGAGGAGGAGGAGGAGGAGGAGGAGGAGGAGGAGGAGGAGGAGGTGCGGACACTGGTGGATGTTACGAGAATAGGAAGAAGAAAATCGAATAAAATGGGGGTTGTCATTTTCCTGGCTGCCCCGAGGTGGCGCCATTGTACAATGTTGAGGAAGCGTGGGCCGACGGCATTTCATCGATGCGTTTTTTAGCTCCGTTTTTATTTGTTTTTATAATTTAATTGAAACGATTCGGTAAATTTTCACTATTTCTAAGTATAATTTAGTTTTTTTGTTGTATTATTTAGTTTGATAACTAGGTTATATATATATCGATATATTATATATATCGATATATATATATCTATTATATCTATATCTATCTATTCCATTTTATTTCAATTTATTTTTATTGTATTTTATTCTATATATTTTTATCTTATTCTATAAGTATTCCACTTACTGTATTACGTTTTAGGAGTCAGTTAGTCGGTCTATGAAAGGAATTTTCTACTTTTTATTTTATTTTTTATTTTTTCCTAGGACATATTGTGTGCTATCACCGGGTGCGTTGCATTACATTTCACTGCATATATGTATGAAAGTATGTATATGTATGTGACAAATAAAAAATCTTGAATCTTGAATATATATATATATATATATTTCTCCTCATTTAGATTTCTACTTAAAACTTTTAATTATAAATGATCTATTTTGTTTTATATTTAGTTTCATCCATTTTAAGATTCATTTCATTTTATTTAACCTTTTTCCTCAATATAAAACATAGACCTTAATTTCTCGACTGCAGAAAAATTGTAGGTTTTGCTATTTCTTTTTTAAGTTGCTACAATGACTGAAGTGTGTGTAAATATATGCAATACAACAGACGTTGCCTCTTAAGTATATATTAAAATAAAATAAAAAAAAAATAAACAGCAAACATTGAGGCACCACTCAGACACAGGCATGAAGTAAAAGATTTTTATTTCAATTAGCATTAAATGCGCAAAATAACTAAGATCCATATGTAATGGGCTCGACAACTTAAAATCTCGTTCTTGTCAACAGACTGCGATGCTGCTTAATGCAAGTCGTTTATAAAGTTGAATATATGCACTTTATAAAAAATAGATATCTTCATAATGTAACATAATGACCTTGCAGGATCTTTCCCAAAATGCCTATGCAGTTTGTACATTTCCCCTCAACATTTAGAGGGGGAAAAAAAGATCCCAGGACATGGCTAGTCCACTTAATCTACGTTCTATGAGAGTGTACCGGTGTGAGTGCACAGGGAAAGACTCCATGGCCTTGAGTGAGACCATTACAAAAAAAAATATACATTCTCTATCTGAGCCAAAGTATTTGCATACTAGCCGATAAAAACCTTGTTGTCCATCCACAACAGACATACATTTCAAAGTAAAAGCCAGAGCTTGGTTACACTTTATAGACAAACAGGGGATGCGGCCGTTTTTATAAACCACCACCAGATGGTAATATTTCCTTAGACTTAAATAACTATCCTAATGTGAAACTTGAACTCTTTAACTTAACTTTTTCTACGACGCTGACCTGGTTGGGAGTAACAGCGAAGAGTTATGCAACATTTACAAACATGATAACTTTGTGACATCACAACGTATCAAGTGTCAGGAGGTGGGATAAATGAAATGAAAGGACCCGTGGGGTTGATATAACTCTACAGCTCTTTGGGGGATTCAATGGATTCCTTTTTATGTACATAAGGTGTATATTTGAAGGTGAAAGGACAGATATTAATGGGTGGGGAAGGAAGGCAGGGGGGTTGTTGGAGCAGCAGGTAGTGGGTGTGAATCCAAAGCACAGAGCGGGTGGTCGTCTGGGAGAGGTCTACTCCTGGGCCTTTTTGCCGCTCAGCTTGTAGATCTCCGTGGGACCGTCCGAGTGGGTAATGGTGGTGGTCAGCTGGATGTCCTCCCCTCCGTTGGCTCCACCGTCCCCTGACACGAAAACACAATCGAGAGATAGAGATAAGCCCCTCTCCCAGAGAGAAAAAATATAAATAAAAAAAAATAAAAAATAAAATATCGGGCAAAGGCATTCATTCTCACATCGCCTCCTTTACGGAAGAGTTCTGTATGGAGTCCTGTATGGAGTCTTTAACCACATAGATGACTATTACAGTGATATTACATAATGCTCGCACCAGGGGTGTCTAATATCACATAAGACTAGGCAACAGAATCGGTTTCGTTTTTTTTGGCGACGCTTTGCTCCCCGTCTCCCTGCCCATCCCGGACGGTCTCTGTTCACCGCTGCTGATAGAATCCCCCTCCCCGGAAGCAATAACTCTAACACAAAGTTAATAAATCAGTGTGGTCATTTTCAACCTGTCCTACACTCTCTGCCTTCGGAGAAGGAACGTTCTAGGTCCTCTCCCTGTCCGCTCGTTCCCCCCGGCCCCGTGCTGCGGCACAGCGGGGGGCAAGCGAAGAGCTTGGCCCCGATGTCCCCGCATCCCACCCCTAACTGACAAGACACGTCTAGGGCCTGAGGGGCATTTTTAAGAAGAAAAAGAGTAAAATTCAAGAATATGAAGATCTGTCTTTGTAAAGGCTTCAGTTTCCCGTCTTGGGAGCGAGCTCCGCAGTTGGGATCAGACTCGCCATTTTTCCCAAATGTTTTTTCTTAACAGATACAAATCATTTTTTTTAAATATTTGTAAAAATTAAATGTTTGTACTCAAATAGTGGGTACTCATTCATACCCACTTTTTGTGCTTTATTTGGATTTGGCTCCAACCCTACTTTACGGCAATGTTACTGCTTCCATTCCCACACACTTCCATACCGGCATTTTCCAAGAAATTATACTACTTCGAGAGTTGGGAAATTTACGGAACACCGACACCGGATCCTTTTCCCACATGACGCCAATACAGAACATTGCCAGTAGATTTACAGCTTTCAGTGCAAGTGAGAAAGGGGCTATAGATTAGTTAAATTATTATCTTTATTTAGTTCTTAAGCTGCAACAACCAAACATTAAAACATTCACTATACAGCTAGAGCAACTACCTTGATGTCACAGGGGACATCAGGCTGAATTTATGTACAGGTACTCCTCACTTAACGAGCTACCTGTTTAACTACCATTCAGACTTACGACCAGTTCCCCGTCCAGTCTGTATTGTGTGCTGCGTACAATACCGTGGCGTCTTAGCGTCAAGCATCTCATCGTGCATCACCGGTCCCAGTCTCAGTCTCAGTCTTGTTCCCGCAGTCTGTCAGTATTCACTCCACTAGTGTTCACAATGGCCACGCCCCCTTACCGTGAAATAACACGGGCCCTCGCTTATTGACCAATTCGCTTAACGACCTGGTCCTAGGAGCAGAACTCAGTTGTTAAGTGAGGAGAACCTGTATACTGTGTGCGATAAAATGAACTGCACACAATCAATATTGATTCATAAACCATAACAATCCAATCCTTTCATCTACAATTCTGGATTGAGGAGGCATGTTATAAGAAAATCCGCCGAAATATGATCAATGTCATTCAAGTCTTCACAGTCTTCATGTGTTTCATTGTCCACGCCTCTGAATCAATGGAGCCACTCATTATTTTGGGGAGGAGGTTCTTTGGGAGTCCATTTTTCTTTTTAAACCTTTAAAGGTGACCTATTGTGAAAAACTCACTTTTTCAGTGCTTGTGCTCGTACATGTGGGTCTCTAATCGGCCTTCGAACACACAAGCTACGAAATAAGAAAACCCAGTCAGTTTTTTGTGGGGTCCGTATTTAAGAAAACAAGTGATTCAACAAGCTGTTCAGATTTGTCTCTTGTTCCTACGCCACATGAAGACTGATTATTAGAATTAGTAACTCCACCCATACCAAGCGCCACCGGACCCCCTAAGCATGGGAACTGCTCTGTTGGGTGCAGAGACCAGCACAAATCTTTCAAAAGAAAGATAAATTTATACTAACCATCTGACAAAAATGCAGACAAGAAAAATCGAAGTATTAAAAACAATTGTGCTATGTCTTTTTTTCTTTCTTTCTAAAAAAAATAATAAATAAATAAAAAATAATAATAAATATGCAGTAGGTTGCGCAATGCGCAGCGTGGTTCCCCAAACAAAACCATGTCTTCATTCTGTTTTCCAGTGTTTCCTTATTGAGTTAAACAAAAAAAATCCATGTGCGGTGTCCCATGCAGTGCGCTCGGTAGTGGAGCAGTGCCCTTCCCTTGCGAAAGTCGTAACAAACTTTTAAATGAGGCCTTGTAGATCTAATTTGAGTGAACATTCAGCAACTGGATTGCTTATTTTTCCACCTTAAATTTGTTCAGAAACAGATTTTGGTGGCGTGATAAGGTGAAATAAGTAAAAGTTATTTTACATACTTCACACAACGGAACACTACTACTCATGCTCAAACCGCATTGGCTTACAGAACTAGGGGCCTCAGAAGGTAGGCAACACAAAATAGACGAAACCTGTCAGTAACAGGAGGGTTATAGAGGCATGTTAGAATGGCTAGAATGCATAATCTGAGCGGTATGTTCACCAAAAAAAAAAAACCTCAAACACATGTTTTGGGGACCTCAGAGACCTATATTCACTTGTTGAAAAGGATTCAAATAGGTCCCCTTTTAACCTGAAACTTCGTTTAACTTTTGCCCTTTGTTGAGCAAAAATCAACATGGAAGACGGGACCGCTCCTTCCCCCCCTCCATCCCATGAGCTTGGCTGACTCATACCAAGGAAAGCTTCCAGATCTCGAAAAACTCTCTCTCTCTCTCTCTCTCTCTCTCTCTCTCTCTCTCTCTCTCTCTCTCTCTCTCTCTCTCTCTCTCTCTCTCTCTCTCTCTCTCTCTCTCTCTCTCTCTCTCTCTCTCTCTCTCTCTCTCTCTCTCTCTCTCTCTCTCTCTCTCTCTCTCGGCCGTCAGGGAGGATGGATGGTTTTCATTACTTCCCTTCCCCCAACCACCACCCAGTCACTCTTTTATCCCTTTTGGAAGGAAGCCTGCCGTGCATTAGAAACACCCTCTCGGGCCCAAAAGAGTCCTTCCTTTACCCTGGGAATCCTCCACCCCCCCCCCCCCCCCTCCAGTCACACTCTTTCTTCCAAACTTTCCCTGAATAGTCACTCACGATCCAACGGGGTGAACTTGGTGTTACTGGGACACTGGTGTTGTTTGTATCATTATCTAAGGATTCAGGAACCCATAGCCAAAACAGAGCAAGAGAATCTGGTTGCGTTGTCATTTTAAGTGGTTATGTGTTGGGTTCTTAACTCAATTGTATTCTTTGCTGCTGTATTTACCCACTCCCACAGGGATTGTTAGTTTAGTTTTCCCCTCTATCCCGAAAGCTTGGTGAGAGAAAAAGGCATATAGCCCAAAGTAGCCAAGTTACCGAGGATGCACTGACCACTGGACTGCTCGTCCCCGTAGCGCTTGTGCGACGGGGCATAGAGGAACATGATGGCAAAGACGTAGAGGTTCCACATGCCGTAGATGCCGGTGAAGAAAGCGCTGTTCACCTGCACCGTGTGCTCCCCCCAGTGCCAGTGGCCTTCATTGACCTTGAGACAGGAGAAAAAAAAAGACATTAACGACCCCATACGTAACACGGAGAGCTACTCAGTTCATTGGAAAAGTCCCTTTTGTATGACTTCAGACTCACCTGGCTGATGATGAAGAAGATAACAGTCATGGCAGCACAGGCCAGAGTGACCAGCATCAGGAACTTGAACCTGAAAATCAGACCCTATGTGGGAAAAGGCACAAGTAAGTACAAAAACCACCTCCTGCTCTTAATATATGAAACACAAAGTCATGTGGCACGGTGGCGCAGTGCATTGCACTGCTGCCTCACAGCAAGAAGGTCCTGGGTCGATTCCCGCCTGGGGCGCTGTTGGCACCGTGCTCCGGCGGGTTATCTCCCAAATAGGAGCCTTTCTGTGTGGAGTTGCACACACATGCACACATCATCGTCTGACCAGCGATGGACACTTATCACCTGGTCCCCGGGCGCGTCCATGTCTGCTGCCCACTGCTCCTGGCTGTGCTCCCAGAGGAAGGACAAGCCAGGATGGGTCAAATGCAGAGGATCCATTTCACCGGTTACCATCAAAGCGTGTGTGTGTGTGTGTGTGTGCAAGCATGTGGTGTGTTGCGTGAAGAATAAAGACTGTTTCTTTTTCATGTAGGAAAAGGAAGAAAGTTGGAGACCAACACACACCTCGTAGTGCAGGCGTCTGACCTTGGTCATTGCCGGCAAGGAAGACCTCTTGCCACTGATGTTGCGGAAGACTTGGAACACCATGAAGCAGAGGAAGAGGAAGTAGAGAACAGCACAGATACCCGCCACAATTATAAATGCCATCTGTAGAAACTACGGTCAAGGAGGTTGACGAATGAGCTTGGTAGGCCACACGTGCCTTCACAGAAAGTGTGGAAGACCTTGAAGAACCTCGTCTGTGGTGGACCTCATGAAGCTTTGATGACCCTGGATATAGACACTGAACAAAATGCCTCTTGCTCCCAACCCACCCCACCAACTCTCCAGAGTGTGCTCAGAACTGAGCAAATGTCATGTCCTATATCTCAGCCTCTACTCTCAGAGAAAAGGAGAAAATTAAGGTGGTAGTGGTGATGTTGGGGGGGGTTGGACACAGAGAGAACATTGTGGAACTTAAGTGTGAGGAATTGATGTACTAATGAATATTGCAACAGTCTTCTTAGCAGGGAACACACACACACACACATACACATACACATACACACACAGCAGTGCATTCGCATCTGGCATCACTGAATTATTCCGCTCTTATTAGATCAGAGCTCACAGCGCTCGGTACATGACAAGGCCTAGAGAGAAGTGAAGCACTCGGAGCTGCACTGGCTGCCAGATTATTCAGCAGTTGTGAAACACCTTTGAACAGAACAGAAGAAAGGAGCCAGTAGCCAAGACGAACCAGAGGTTAGCAGTCTTGTGTGTTATCAAAACACTTCCCTGCCTGCAATTGGTCCAAATATGACAGGCATGGTTGGTTGGGTCATGTTTGATGACTCAAGTTTGATGGGTCTACATTTTTGGAGTAAACAATATTTTGCCATTCACAGTTTGTGAGACGATTAGACTCAGTGGCTGTTCACAGTAGAAACATTTCGGCTGATAAACCTCAACATCCTCCTCCTATAACATTAGGAAGGATACGGCCAGCTCCGTTCCGACGTCCGAGGCCCAGATACTGTAGAAGGGGTTCGTCAATTGGACCCCCCTGATGAGCAGAAGCAAATTATGAATGTCATAAATGTATTACATGTTTTCATTTGTAGGATTTATTGTCCAAAGCAATGATTATAGAAGCAGCTCGTCCTCACCTTTCGCACATGTCAAAGATGAAAAGGCAGAAGGAGCCGAAGACAATGGGTCCCACCTGCTTCCAGTAGACTGAGAATCTGTTCCTCTCTGAGTGGTCCTGGGGGCGAGTAGACGGAAATATTTCCTCTAAAACTAGGTGATGCTTAACAAAAGGTCCACCAGGAAACACATCAGACAGAGGACTATTACATCCTTTGTGTCAAAGGACCAGTTTAGTGAGCCTTGGACATTCAGTCAGCAAGTCCATTTTTGTTATAGACTGGTATCATTTAAATGCCATTAAAGTCTATTCAAGACATACCATCACTTTTCAAATGACAATATCTACTATTTATTTTAGCTGAAACCTTGTGGTACAATGTCCTAAATACAAACAGTAATTGTATGTGGTTTGATGAACATAGGGATCTATTAAAATGGCCAAGATGTAAAACGAGTGGGTCTAGTGCAGTACCATGAGGTGCTCCCCGCAGAAGATGATCCAGAAGGAGAGCAGCATGGAGTAGAACATGCCCTGCCTGATGTCTCCGAAGAGCAGCATCCATGTCCAGTTGAAGCCCACAGAGAACCACTCGACTGGGATGTTGATGAACGTCATGGAAATTCCCAAAGCGAAGATGACCCTTAGAACGAGGAAAAGAACGTTATGGAAAGCATTAATTTCCGCATTTGGTTGGAAGTAGGTTCAATGTGCCTTTTGAATCAAACAATAATGACATTGTCATCGTCATATGTTGTCTCTCTATCTCTTGGTCATTTTTATTGAAATATTAATGTGATCATTTCAATGAATACAAGGATTAAATATCCCTAGAATAAAGAAATCCAATCATCCCGGTGTGATTCCCTGTGGGCCATTTGCTAGGTTGAGGTGAATTCTGAGTACCGAGTTCCTCCAGAGTTAGACTGTGTCAGAAATTACGAGTTTGTACTATGAGCCAGTCTCATGGGTATGGCGAATGCAAACGAGAAACAAGAGTTTGTTCCAGTCGCCTGTTTGGGAACAAGGTTACTCAGTGAACAATGTTTACGATGAGTAAAGAGTGCTTGAAAGGGCCAAGACAGTCTGGCTGCATTGTCCCAACTGTGATTGTGCAAATACCCAGCCACCCACCCACCCCCAACACTAAGGCAACTTCAGCACCTTTGTATTAAGTTATTCAGAGAACAGATGACTCAACAAAAAAGTCACCAAACATTCACTACTGCCATATTAAGGGACTATATGAGAAAATAGGCTCAATATGATTTCACTTAAATAAAATAAATATATACAGTACGTCTTCCACTTCAGATAAGAGGGTTTGACACCTCTTCCCTAAGGCCAAAAACCATAACAGCACACAGCCAAAAGAAGCCGGTTTTACCACCACAACAACACAAAGAAACTTCTTGTCTCATCCCCACAGACAGGAATGACGACACTCGCCTGAAAGCACATTTCCCCTAAATCTCCCGCCGAGGCTAAATCTGTGTCTGTTTAAACGAGATCATTCCGTGTTTGAATAACCTTCATCTTATATTAGCCAGCTCTGAGCTTACGTGAAGGCCACAAAGTGAAAAGGTCTCAAACTAAGAGCGTGGAGAGAGAGTGTGGAGAGGGTAGCGAGAGCGAGGGAGCAAGACAGCGAGAACAAGGCGGCTGCGGCAGGTTCCTGCACGCCACAACCAGATGAAAGGAGAGGTGGGAGGAGTAACCGCAAGGAAGAAAGAAATAAAAAAGACAATTATTTGAAAACCTGTATGTTAACCTGCTTGTCTTTCTCACACACACACACACACACACACACACACACACACACACACACACACACACACACACACACACACACACACACACACACACACACACACACACACACACACACGCACGCTCTCTCTCTCTCTCTCTCTCTCTCTCTTCTGGTTCAGAAAGAGACTTGATGATACCAAACGGTTCCATCCGCGCGTTATAACAGTCAGCCGTTAGCCGTGTTCTCCCCAGCGAACCGAGTGAAACCACATTGGATCGCTATGTGGGGAATGCAACCGGGCACGACAGGAGAGTGAAGGGTTGTGTCTGTGGGTATCTATGCACTTACAGTGGGGCAAAAAAAGTATTTAGTCAGCCACCAATTGTGCAACTTCTCCCACTTAAAAAGATGAGAGAGGCCTGTAATTTTCATCATAGGTACACTTCGACTATGAGAGACAGAATGGGGGGAAAGAATCCAGGAAATCACATTGTAGGATTTTTAATGAATTCATTGGTGAATTCCTCTGTAAAATAAGTATTTGGTCACCTACAAACAAGCAAGATTTCTGGCTTTCACAGACCTGTAACTTTTTCTTTAAGAGGCTCCTCTGTCCTCCCCTCGTTTCCTGTATTAATGGCACCTGTTTGAACTCATTATCAGTATAAAAGACACCTGTCCACAACCTCAAACAGTCACACTCCAAACTCCACTATGGCCAAGACCAAAGAGCTGTCAAAGGACACCAGAAACAAAATTGTAGACCTGCACCAGGCTGGGAAGACTGAATCTGCAATAGGTCAGCAGCTTGTTGTGAAGAAATCAACTGTGGGAGCAAGTATTAGAAAATGGAAGACATACAAGACCACTGATAATCTCCCTCGATCTGGGGCTCCACGCAAGATCACACCCCGTGGGGTCAAAATGATCACAAGAACGGTGAGCAAACATCCCAGAACCACACGGGGGGACCTAGTGAATGACCTGCAGAGAGCTGGGACCAAAGTAACAAAGGCTACCATCAGTAACACACTACGCCGCCAGGGACTCAAATCCTGCAGTGCCAGACGTGTCCCCCTGCTTAAGCCAGTACATGTCCAGGCCTGTCTGAAGTTTGCTAGAGAGCATTTGGATGATCCAGAAGAGGATTGGGAGAATGTCATATGGTCAGATGAAACCAAAATAGAACTTTTTGGTAAAAACTCAACTTGTCGTGTTTGGAGGAGAAAGAAAGCTGAGTTGCATCCAAAGAACACCATACCTACTGTGAAGCATGGGGGTGGAAACATCATGCTTTGGGGCTGTTTTTCTGCAAAGGGACCAGGACGACTGATCCGTGTAAAGGAAAGAATGAATGGGGCCATGTATCGTGACATTTTGAGTGAAAACCTCCTTCCATCAGCAAGGGCATTGAAGATGAAACGTGGCTGGGTCTTTCAGCATGACAATGATCCCAAACACACCGCCCGGGCAACGAAGGAGTGGCTTCGTAAGAAGCATTTCAAGGTCCTGGAGTGGCCTAGCCAGTCTCCAGATCTCAACCCCATAGAAAAACTTTGGAGGGAGTTGAAAGTCCGTGTTGCCCAGCGACAGCCCCAAAACATCACTGCTCTAGAGGAGATCTGCGTGGAGGAATGGGTCAAAATATCAGCAACAGTGTGTGAAAACCTTGTGAAGACTTACAGAAAACGTTTGACCTCTGTCATTGCAAACAAAGGGTATATAACAAAGTATTGAGATGAACTTTTGTTATTGACCAAATACTTATTTTCCACCATAATTTACAAATAAATTCTTTAAAAATCAGACAATGTGATTTTCTGGATTTTTTTTCTCATTTTGTCTCTCATAGTTGAGGTATACCTATGATGCAAATAACAGGGCTCTCTCATCTTTTTAAGTGGGAGAACTTGCACAATTGGTGGCTGACTAAATACTTTTTTGCCCCACTGTATCTTCCTTTATTAAAAAAAACAAAACAAACCAACAAAAAAAAAAAAAAAAAAAAAGACTTTTCCTGTCTCATCAAATGCATCATCCACATAGGGACCATGTGATTTATACTCCCGATGGCTCAAATTCCCTTCCAGCTCCTGCAGCTTTGGAACTTTTTAGAAAAAAGTCGGAGGTCTCCCACCCTTGGCATGACATGACTGTTCCGGCAGAGCTTTTACTCCATGAAAAAATAATTTGCCAAGCCGTCCCCAAATAGTCCTCCTACCAGAGCAGGAACCCGCTTGTCAGTGGGGGATTGAAAGCTGCGAGCTAGAAAACCCAGGGTGGAGGAGTGCGTGTGAGTGCGGATGTGTGTAGATGTCGTGCGTGTGTGTGTTGTGTCTACGCTGCAAGCTTTTAGATCGTATCGCACGTCCTTCTCGTTCCGGATGTTTTGCTTGAAATTAGAACAAGGAGCTACTTTGGGGGGCCATCTCGGAGTCATAGTGGTGAGCAAGTCGAGTTTGGCCCTTGATAGGTACAGATAGGTACTGTACTGTGTCAGTCACCTGAAGTTTAAATTGCTCCATCATCTTTAAAGATACTGAAGACACCTCCTGGTCCCAGTGACCTTCAATAGAGTACTACCTGACCTAGATGTAGGGTGCACGTCATTAATAGTTAATCTGGGAGCGTGCATCTAAAGCAAAGGCCTCCGTCACTCTTCAACGCCTTGAGACTCCATTTAGCTGTCGTCACCCTATTAAAATTCAAGACAGACCTGAACTCGAATAATGTGACATTTAAGATGGGAAGAAGACATTTTGGTTTCCCTAATTGCCCAATTTTGACATCCTAGCTTCCCCGGAACTCTTCAGAAAGACAAAAAAAAAAAAAAAAAAAAAAACCTTCCCGGTTGGCAACTGAGTGGATAAGGTGAGTCTTTCATTGGGCCTCTCATCCTGGTTTTAGAAACTTGATAAATTGACCTTATATGGAAAACGTCTTGTTTTAAATAAATGGCCCCAAACACAATTGACACACAACGGAGCGCATTCGAGGCCAGTTGTAGGAGGCGTTTCTGTAGAGACTCCCAACACCAATGTCCTATAACTGGTCTCAACTAACTAGGCTACCAATGGCATGACACTAGAGATAGTTTTTACCGTCACAAGGGGGTAGGGGACTCAGGAGCTTTTTTGGACAATGACATAAATAGAGGACAGTTATACTTTCGTGAATTTTTGGAAGTCACTCACTTCTCCAGCAGCACGGGCGGCCTGGTCATGAGGGTGATGCGTCTCCAGTACCAGATCATGACAATGAGGATGCTGGGCGTGAGAAAGGTCTTCATGGCGAACCACACTTTGGTGAAACCGCCATTCTGGTGGATCCCCTGGAAGGAAGCAGAGCCACAGGCCCCGTGAGCTAATATCTGGATCTTGAGTTGAGCACATTGTCGAACCTCTGAGGATGAAATCCGGCGACGGTGCGGCGGACCTACCACCAGACGGATGTCCTTGATCTCGCCGATGCCCACGTTGACCTTCTTGCGCTCGTTGACGGGAAGGCGGATGTTGAGGAGGTAGTACTTGTGGGAAACGCTGCCCACCTCCATGAAGGGCAGCAGGTCGCACTCGTAGTACCGGCCCTCGTTCTCATAGGTCTGGAAGAAGAAAAAGAAAATGCAAATTGACAAAAATGTGTCCGTTTTGATTCTCCCATAAGGGCTCGGCAGATTCCATTCAGCGCCACAGGCTGAGTCAGTATCTATATACTAGTAATACCACATTTGGTAAAGATAGATATTCTGTGTTGATTCTAAGAAGGTTTACAATTTCTAATATAGTCTCCGCCTGTTATCCCACCAGAAACATTTACTGAGACAGACATACAGACAATTAGCAATTTAGCATAAAAAAAAAACGAATAAAATAACAAAATAAAATAGAATAAAAAGTGAAGAATATTTTTTTTATAAAAATTGACAAATATACACAAATAGCAGACAAATACATTAAAATATATTCATAATAAAATACATTAATTTAAAAAAATAAAATATACAATTTTATAACATATTAAAAATACATTCATTACTGCACGTACGGGCGGTCATTTTTGACCGGAAACAGACATACGCACAAAATGTGAAAAATTAAAAGAAAAACTTAAAATTCAAATTTAAGTGCTGACCACTCATTACCTGGTCAGAATATCATGAATCCCGGGGACAATCGGATTGAAAAGAAACCACATTTTTGACTAAGGAAATTTATTAACGGAAATGGAATTCGACCGGAGGGTTCGGGAGGTCGGGAGCGTCCCTCACCTTGTCGGTGGTGAAGTTGCAGTTGAGCTTCCTCTGCTCCAGGGCGTGGGCCATCTCCGTCCACTCGCTCAGCGTGTCATCCCTGTAGGCCAGGCCCACGTCGATGGTGACCAGGGATCCGTCCTCTGGAAGGAGAAAAGGAGAATAGAGATACTGTCACACTTCACCCAACACGCATGGAAAGACTTTTGGAGAATCCGGGATCTCCGCAATTTGGCGATTTTGAGAGGGAATAACGATTAGAGAGATTTTAAGGCTATTTGTTCTTCATGGCAACAAATGATAGAATACAGATAATGAAACTATTTAGTGGGTATCTGGACGTTCAGGGTCACTTCACAGACCTAGAGACCATGCGGAAAACTCATTGAACTGCACAAAACTGTCTAAGTTTAACTTGTGTACGAGAATTTCATTGTGGTGTGGGGACGGTGTGGTTTGAGCAGCCACACCTGACCTGGGTCTAGGAAATTGGTGCCCAGGGTCAGAGTGGCTGTGTACCTGTTGCTTGTTGGTTGGTCTAACGAGCAAAAGGTAAACCCCCCATCACCACACACACTCAGGAGAGGAGCCCCTGCCATGACATGTCTATCTGCTCCTGGACTTACTCCAACTAGCCCAATAAACGGGTGTGTTTACAACCCTGTTGTCTGAGTGGGGTGTGGTAGGCGAAATTGCCACAGTAATATTATGATTTTTTTGTTTGTTTATTTAATATCACTTTTTGTACCTTTAACGGGTATTACCACTATCATAGCAATGTGCCGATCACAGTCATTTGAGAACTATTCAGTCGCACTCAGCTGCGGTAAGATAAAGAAAATAAATTAGGTTGCGATGACTGAGTGATGGACACACACGGCCTTTTCAGGAAGGGGCTAGGGTAATAAAAATAAAAAAAACAAAAGTGATAAAAGGATACATTCATGATTTTAAAACACTATGTGACCTATGTGATTTACGGTGTCGATAGGTCAAAAGTAATATTCCCCTAAATCGTCACAATACAAATAAAGCTAAATATGTAAATGCGGTCAATGTGGTCAGCAATCCAAACAAGAACCGGCGAGCACGGAGGCCGGTGTAAAAGCATAAGTGCGCGAGTCTCAAATTTCACCCGCCGCGCTATTAAGTATTGATACGACGCCGGCCCGAAGACGTGGTCGAGGGCCCTGTAGGTTACCTCTACTTCACATAAACAACGAGACAGGACCAGCCTCGCAAAAACATTAACAAAAAAAAAAGGGAGAAAAAAAAAGAAAAGAGAAAGCCGAGCCACTGAGACGGCATCTTTAGATCGAGTCACAAAGCCAAGTGTTCTCTCCGCCAGCTCCTCTGGAGAGCCTCTTGTACCATTATGAAACAGGCTGGAATGGAGAGAAAGGAACCCGCTGGCCTGTACTACGACGGGGGGGGGGGGGGGGGGGGGGCAGACAGAGAGAGAGGAGGGAGAGGCGAGGAGAGAGAGACAGAGAGGGTTATTGGCACTCGACTGTCTCCGTAGTGGGCTCTCCTCTCCCCAACAGTCGAGCCGATTCAGATTATGCCGTACAAGCATTCCGCCCAAGTCCAGCACCGATCGCCCAGGAGACCGAGCCTCCTCAGCAGCTGTGTTATAGCTGGAGCTCCGCCAGGGGCCACTTGGTCCTATAAAGGTGGGGGAGTTATTGGCAGGTTTGGTTGGGCGGGCCGGCTGGTTCCGTAAGGTGTGTATGTGTGTGTGTGTGTGTGTGGGGGGGGGGGCATCACAGTGCATATAAGTCAGGGAATAGCGGCTCCCCCTGTTTCTGTTTTTATCGAGTCTAGTCGAGCCAGGCAGGTCCATTCGGTTGCCTTTGGAGGGCGGCCGTGTTTGATTTCCCGCTTTGGCTATGCAGATCCTGAGATCCTTACGCCCAAGTCAATACATTACAAGATCTATTTTTTTTTATTTTTTATTATTATTATTATTTTTTTGCTCCAACTAGGTAGTAATGAATAAGCCATTCACCTCGTCTCTGCAACAACACCACCACGAAATGTTTTAAAACCACTATTTTCCAATGTAGTTGCTTTAGTAGCGCTCAAGCTCTAGGTAACATTAAAAAGTGTGCCACCATTTTTATTATTTATTTGGCTATTCTCTTTGGAAACGTGGCAATTTTTTGTACATTTGGCTATTCTTATTTGATTTTTTTCAGACCGATTCCAAACGCATGCACCAAGTGCTTGATTTAAAAAAGCTGACATTTGTTCAATTACACAAGGCACCTCTGGACAGTGATAATTTACCTGACCTATTTCCAAGTAAAGAACCCTCACACACTGTATACCCTCCAAACTCGGAAGCAAATCTAGTCAAACTCCACTTATAACGTACTCTAAAAGAAATTTGTGGTTCCCGGCGGGTTCTTTGATCACATCACAGACCTATCAACGTTATTTGGTGGTTGATTATTCATGTTATGTGGTTATTTGGGATATCAACAAAAAGGCTCCCAATTCTTCCACTCAAGATCCTGCTGTGTCAAAGCCAAAATGGTTGTTCTATAATGGCGTCACTCCAAAGAACCCCTTTTTCGTTTTTTTCCGTCTGCCTATCTACAGTCAGAAGGCAGCATCTGGCAGAGGGAGCGAGGTTGTGGTCTAGGAGGGGTGAATCACCAAACTAGTCTGTCTGGCAGCCAGGCGCTGACTGAAGTAAATAAACCCACCACCCCCACCTCCCCAAAAACGTTTCCCTCCCCTCCCCTGAGGCCAGGAATGCGAGCGGGCCAAACATACCCACGACTGTGCTGCCGACAGAATGACTAGTTAGGTAGTTCATGTCTACATCGATCGGGATGCTTTTATTAAACACAACATTTTGTCAAATGGCCATAAAGATGTATATTTATATCGCAGAGTCTAAAAAAATTTTTTTTCCAGGTATCCGTAGGACAAAACTCATAGCAGGTACGAATTAATAAGTCTAGGTTAAAGGTAAAGAGCTAAAAGGTATCCAAGTACCCAAGATCTAAAAGTGAGTTCTTGGTTAATACCTCGCCTGTATCGAACCTGCAGGAAATCTTCAATGTTTACTAAATGGGGTTTTGTTTTTTCCTCTTCCAAAGATATATAGTCGGTTTCAAGCACGGAGCAGACAAAAAGACATGCTTAAGAAACTTGACTCAAATGAGATGGGGGCACCAAAAATAAATAAATCATCAAGAACATGATCACATTGATGCGACACTATTGCCTACAAGCCAAAGCAGAGCAGCAAACAGGCCTGTGACAAATGTCTATCAACAGGGTCCATATCCAGGAACATATGGCGCGATCGCAAACATCAAAACATTATGGTAATGATCCGGTTCTGGGTCACCGGGGTTTGGATAAGCAGCTCTTATTGCCCAGAAGCAATTAACTATGAAACAGGTCCAGATTCCAACTCCGCTCTCTCTACGCTGGCGTTATAAGGTTTTCCCTTCTAAGCCCCTGCCACAAAGCCCCTCAAGGGTCCGTATCACCATAGAGGAGCACCAGCAGGACATCCATCATTGTTAGCAAACCTCTCTTGGTGCAAGAGAAATCCAATCTGCGGAGGAGGAGAGAGAGAGAAAAGGGAGCCGCATTCCTGTGGGTTGCTCATGCAATCTCCCAACACACACACACACACACACACACACACACACACACACACACACACACACACACACACACACACACACACACACACACACACACACACACACACACACACACACACACACACACACACACACACAGTCTTTGAGGGGGCAAGGATATCAGAAACACAGGCATCGGGCCGTCAGCGAGGGATGACGTCAAGGCTTAACCATGAGTGTGATTACAGGTGCCAGAGGACGTGGGCCGTGTTGAGACTTCCGCAGTGTAAATGTTTGCTTAGAGCACACAAAAGCGGCAGATTTATGGAGAAAAAGGCTGCTCGGTAAATGACTCAAAGTTTAAGAACAGCCACAAAATGGAAAAAAATGAATTCATGCTTTGGTTTGAAACTCTTGAAGGACACTATTCTGTGCACCAAACCATGAGCGGCACAGCCCAGCTTCACTCAGAACTGGACATTACTGCAGAGCACTTAGAAAGACTCATGCACATCGGCCATCTTGAGCAACGTCATAGCCAACAGCCGTCCCTACAACATAGTCATAAGGAGCATCAGCATTTGGCAAGTTGTGTCATGAATGTGTCAAATTTCATTTGAGATGAATAATGGAAACTAGCTCTTGTGTTGCAAGATCAAAATTGCAAGGCTGTACTCATTCCTCCAATTCATTGGTTCCAGCCAGAATAGCAGCCCTGTATTCATCCGAACGAGCTCAAGTTTCTCACTGAAAGAGAGAACCAGCAGTGTAAGGTTCAACTCTTTTTTTGAGGTCCGGCAAAATTGACAAGTACCTCAGTAATGTGTAAAAAGTCGTTTAATTTTACAAGCCTTCGATCCTTTCATTCAGTGAACGAGGGGTGACAACACCAACTCGCCCACTCTTTATCTGGAGCGCCCCCAGACTCCCGAGTCAATTTAGAGATTTGTACGCGACGAACAAGTCTTGCGTCACTAAGAATTCGTAGGCCATAATGATAAGCACGGATCGACGTGTTTGTGATGGTTTTAGTGATCAACAGAACAGTCAAAAGTTTGTCAAAAGTGTGCCGTGGCAGAAAGGAGATTGGGGAACCCTACTCCAAACACTACTTTATGCACTCCTTCCACAGAAAGCCATTTCTGCATCTTGAAATGCCTTTCAGCGGAAATGTCACCGGCTCTCACCTATCTGGTTGTGCATCTTGAAGGCGATGTCAAACTGCAGGATGACCAGCATGAACTGGAACCAAGGGCTCATCTCCTTGTTGGGCAGAGGGATGTGGATGGCGAACACTATGTTGTTGGCTTCGATCTTCTGGGCCATGGCCTCGTCGAAGGTTCGGATCTTGTCGCATTGGTTGGGCCCCCAGGGCATGAACCACTTGGAGCTCTGGTGGAGCTTCATGGTGTCCACGCACTTGGTGGCCAGGTAGTGGACCGCATAGGTGGGGCTGGGAGCTGAGGGACGGACAAATAGAAAAAGTTAAAACAAAAAAGTATAAAAATCATGTTCTAATATGGATGGGTGTATACATGAAATGGTGCACTCGGCAATAACGTCTTCACCGACATTTGGAACATCATGTGTTTTGGGTTGGAGCCAAGCCCATTCCAAGCAAAGTGCTAATACCTTTTAACAATGTTTAGAAGTGTTACCTCAGAGAGAGTCTGTACCTTTGAAGTGATCTGTGAGAAAAATTCCTGGAAGCAGTGAAGTAGAAGTTCTACATAAGCACCATTCCCACTTGCACTTAAAGCCATAAATCTACCGGCAATGTTCCGTCTTGGCGTCATGTGGGAAAGGGGTCCGGTGTTGATGTTCCGTAAAAGTCATTTTGTAAATTCCCCTGCTCTCGACCAAGTATAATTTCCAGGAAAATGCTGGTACGGCTGTGAATGGAAGCATGTGGGAATGGAAGCAGCATCATTGCTGTAAAGTGTAGGTGGGCCAAATCCAATTAGAGTACAAACATGTTTTTTTTTTTACAAATATTTATTTTGTGCAAATATTTTAAAACTTATTTGTTTTGGGGGAGAGAAAAAAAATAAATAAATAAAAAAATTTGAAAAATGGCAAGTCTGACCCGGGCCGTGGCGTTCGGCTGCAAAGACGACAAACTGAAACACCTCCATTCTATACGGAGACAGATATTCTACACATTTTATGCCACCAAGCCCTTGGACGTGACTTTTACAGTTAGGGGTGCGGCGCGGGGGACATCGGGCACAAGCGCTTTGCTTGGCCGCCGGCTGCACCACGGTGGTCAGCTGGAGGCAGCAAGCGGACAGGGAGAGGTAGAACGGGTGGAGAACGTTCCTTCTCCGGCGGCAGAGAGTGTAGGACAGGTTGAAAAAGATCACACCGATTTATTAACTTTGGGTTAGGGTTATTGCGTCCGGGGAGCTCTGTCCCCTCTCAGTCAGCGGAGGGAAGGATCCGCGGCGCAGGAAGACAGGAAGCAAAGCGCTGCTCTTAAAAGCAGATTCTGTTGCCCAGGCTCGCATGATATTAGACACCTCTCGCAGGAGCACAACGTAATGTAACAGTAACATTCATCTACGTGAGAACAGACTCCATATGGAACCTTTTCGTAAAGGAGGACAGAGTGGGAATGACGACCTCCTGCCTTTGCGGGATATTTTCAATCCCAGCAATGTTACGATTCCATGTGGGGAAAGGGGCTTTAGAGATTCATGAGCTCAATGAGATTAGACCCCTTGTTGTCTCCAGTTACAGGATATGACCAGTGCCCACAGAGGATCTGGTATTATCATTCAAATGGAGGAAGGCCTAGACCTCCTGCGTAGAGAGCCCGAGGCCCCATGTGAACGACAACCAAGATAACACAGGGTTGAACACACGCCACAAACTCAGTTCATGGTCTTCTAATACACAGTACAACACCCAAATCAGGGGTCAGACTCAAACACAACAATCCTTGTTTTGCAGTAAATACCACTGTATCCAAAATGTGCATATTCATGACTTGAGACATTTCAATGCACATGGCTCACATAAGGTCATGGTGGTGCAAGTAAAACTCTGGTCCTTTTTTTTTTTAACCTACTTTTTTTAACTTTACTCAACCCTCATTGGGACTCAACCAATGAGGGTTCAATTGAGCCGGCATTGAATGCAAGCGTACTAGTGCAAGCCTGGTCACATTCTAAGACTTTTTAATGCATGCCCGTTCAAAACAATAGAAGAGGATACTGCCGGTTAAAATCAAACACCAGGGAAAGACAGACATGCCCGTTAAAAATGTAGACTTTAGTACTTGAGAGTGAAGTTGATCGGATGAACAGTTTTCTCTAATCGAAGGACAGACAGACAGACAGACAGACAGACAGACCAACCCCATTTATAGTTCGATTAGATTCGATGGCTTGAGCGAACTGAGCTTCAATACAGATATAACCAACAACCACAATGAAACTAAATATTCTTCAGGGGCACAATGAGAATAGTATGTTCCAGTTGTGCACACACCCTTAGGACAACACGATAACCTTGTTAAGCCTATCTAAGGCCATCTATAGGAGGCATTCAGACTTGTGTGTTCGTTAAATAATGTTACATGTAGAAGAATTTAGTATCCCAAAACGACACGATGTATTTACATGATATGAATGAATATCTATTACATGATATTCTCATGAATTTAAAATACCATTAGAACGAAATCCAACAATGGCTGAAAAGGCCATTTAAGTATGATACCAGACCAAAACTCAATGCCCTATAGTGAGAAATGTAGGTCAAATATTCTCATTGTTAATGTAGAGCACAAAACCGTCCGTGTGTTATGTAGTGATTTCATAACAGTCAGACGCCACTGAGAGACGATCGAGTAAGTAATCAAATTGAATGACTTGATTTGCTCAGCCAGTGTTGTATGGGTCTGGAAAGGTGCTGTCACCACACCAGCACAGAAGGATTTTGGTATAGCCTAATTCTCACACACACACACACACACACACACACACACACACACACACACACACACACACACACACACACACACACACACACACACACACACACACACACACACACACACACACACACACACACACACAAATTGAATTAAACCCAGCTATCTGGAAGCCCTCGGGTTCAATTATCTAGTGACCCCCGACGGTCCGGCAGCGACACTGGCTCCTCCAGTCTCCAACGCAATGTGTCCAGAATAATGGCCGCTCGAAACCACCCACCCCCTCGGCCTGCTGACCCCATGCCGTGTTCCCGGGTTTGTCGCGAAACAAGGGGAGGGAAAAAAAGAAAGAAAGAAAGAAAGAAAAAAAAAAAAAAAAAAAACTTTCTACTCAATTACCCCTGGCGCCCCTGGCCACCGGGCAAACACAATGGAATCTGGCTTCATTAAAACCATCTCTAACCAAGAGCGACCCAAACAAGCTAATTTATCACCAGCCAGTATAGCGAGCAGGTAAGAGTGTGTGTGTGTTTGTGTGTGTGTGTGTGTGTGTGTGTGTGTTTGAGGGAGGGAAGGTGACAAGAGTAAGAAGGAGAAGGTTTTCCCAACGCCGAGGCCACCAGAGACAGTCTTCAACTTTTGTGGCTGTGGTCCCCATTGTATGTGTTTGTGTGTGTGTGTGTGTGTGTGTGTGTGTGCTCTGAAGCTGCTGTGCATGTGGGTGGATTTGAAACAAGCTGACAGCAACTCCGATACAATCCTTGAGGCAAAACATAACTTTGACAGATGGATGCAGTGTGCTTGTGTGTGTAGGAAATGTGACTGTGCTGGAAGGGGACTGGGATTTGGGTAGACACAGAGGGAGGGAGTTAAACTTTGTGAAACAAAAGGTAGAGAGAGATGCTGCCTGGGGCCACCCGGCAGACAGACATTATGATGTGTGTGTGTGTGTGTGTGTGTGTGTGTGTGTGTGTGTGTGTGTGTGTGTTGGGTGGGGGTGAAAATTCCAGGTTGTCGTCAACAGGATTTACATATAATAATAATAATAATAATAATAATTATAATAATAATAATAATTACTACATTACAATACATACAACAATTACAACAACAAATATAAAAAGTGACACCAATAGATAAAAATGAAATAAATGAGATTTCAACACAAAATAATTATGTTTCCATTAAATGTAAATTACAGCTATGGTGCTCAGTCATGCATCAACGGACGCAACAGAAATAACGTGTGTTAGTGTGTGTTATTTTAGAAGCTTTTTTTTGGCAAGGCAAAGTGTGAAATACGGCTACTCGAATAATCGCTTGGAAGCGGCTTCCGTCCGTGAACGCCGCAACCGCGATGCACGTGTACGACGCGACGAAAAAGTTAAAACACACACACACACACACACACACACACACACACACACACACACACACACTGTTGGCACCGTGCTCCGGCGGGTTATCTCCCAAATAGGAGCCTTTCTGTGTGGAGTTTGCATGTTCTCCCCGTGCTCACATGGGGTTTCCTCCACCTCAAGGACCCCCACCAAAAACATGCACCCATCATCGTCTGACCAGCGATGGACACTTATCACCTGGTCCCCGGGCGCGTCCACGTATGCTGCCCACTGCTCCTGGCTGTGGCCCCGGTGGAAGGACAAGCCAGGATGGGTCAAATGCAGAGGATCCATTTCACCGGCCACCATCCAAAGCATGTGCATGTGTGTGTGTGTGCAAGCATGTGTTGTAGTGTGGTGTGTTGCGTGACGGATAACGACTGTTTCTTTTTCATGTAGGAAAAGGAAGAAAGTTGGAGACCAACACACACCTCGTAGTGCAGGCGTCTGACCTTGGTCATTGCCGGCAAGGAAGACCTCTTGCCACTGATGTTGCGGAAGACTTTGAACACCATGAAGCAGAGGAAGAGGAAGTAGAGAACAGCACAGATACCCGCCACAATTATAAATGCCATCTGTAGAAACTACGGTCAAGGAGGTTGACGAATGAGCTTGGTAGGCCACACGTGCCTTCACAGAAAGTGTGGAAGACCTTGAAGAGCCTCGTCTGTGGTGGACCTCATGAAGCTTTGATGACCCTGGATATAGACACTGAACAAAATGCCTCTTGCTCCCAACCCACCCCACCAACTCTCCAGAGTGTGCTCAGAACTGAGCAAATGTCATGTCCTACATCTCAGCCTCTACTCTCAGAGAAAAGGAGAAAATGAAGGTGGTAGTGGTGATGTTGGGGGGGGGGTTGGACACAGAGAGAACATTGTGGAACTTAAGTGTGAGGATGTGATGTACTAATGAAAATTGCAACAGTCTTCTTAGCAGGGAACACACACACACACACACACACACACACACATACACACACACACACACACACACACACACACACACACACACACACACACACACACACACACACACACACACACACACACACACGGAACCGGATTGAGCGCAAGTGTAAAAGAAAACATCTATTCCATTGTTGTTGTGGAATTCCGACTGGCGCGCGCGGTGCAGGAAAATGGAAACAATAAACAAAACAACGAAAGTGAGAGAAAGAAACGGAACAACTCACCGATCAAGCCGCCGACCATGAAGGAAAACGCCTGGAACAGCAGCAGAATAACTCCAACGATCACCAACTTTTTGGTGCTCATGTTTTCGATAATCGCCCCCGCCATGGTGGCGGCGGCGGCGGCGGCGGTGGTGGTGGAAAGAGAGGGAGGAAAACACCCGAGACGGGGCCGACTCACTGCATCCACTACGGCTACGGGGTCGGGAACTGAGAAAAAGGGAGAGGAAAAGCTTTTTGCTCTGCCTTTCAACTTGGAAGGAGGAAGGAGAGAGAGCGAGAGAGAGAGAGAGAGCGAGAGAGAGAAGGGGGGGAAAGGGGGGGATCACATGACCCACCAGCTTCTCCCGCACCGGCTGGGGCGGAGTGGAGGAGGAGTGTCCGTGGAGCGCCGCCGCCAAAGTGCTCCGGTAGTGCAGGTTTTTTTTTTTTTTTTTTTACCGTGGCGTTCAGCGCCAATAATAGCGCCTTGTTGCAGGCTGTTTAAAGTGGTAATCCGTGAGATTGTGTTGTTGAAAACAAAACAAAAAAACCCAAAACCCTGTTTGATGTTATTTTAGCTGGTGCTTTGTGAGAAACAGCTTCGATCGATGTACTTGTGGTTATTGCATGTGCTCATCTATGTGGTGTTTCCGTTGCTGGCGGCGGGGTCCGCCACGCCGATTTCGGGACGCGCAAGAAGTGAATGACCGATGCCGTGAATTTGAATTTGAAGGAGCGGAGCTGGTTGTGGCCCGTAAACTGTCGACATGGATGGGCATTGACAAAAAAATAAACAGCACGGATGAATAAATAGCCCCACCCTCTCAAGTGACAAATAAAAAAAACAACAATTAAATCGATGAGTTCAAGTCAAACTTTCAGGAAAAGGCGACCGTGGTTGAGTTCGGACCAGGGTCAACCTGGATGTTTAGGGAGAAAAAACTATGAATGGAATTCTGGGACTCGTAGGGTAATCCACCCAACGCAGACGATCCTATGGATTACCACTTTAAAGTGTGACATGAAAAGCATTCGCTCGTGTGATTCATCTGAAGGTATTTCAACTTTAAAAAAATGTTTGGGATTTTTTAGATATTGTTCAAGTCATGCATTCCTCAAGTGTCTGATCCATTGGTTCTCAAAGTGGGATCCGGAGACCTCCCTCAAGACGTCAGCACCATGATAGCATGTTGAATAATGACTGTTTTGATCATAGTTTCACTGTTCTCACCCTAACTAGGGTATGGACAGGTATGGAAGTTTGGAGTAAAATCTCAGATGTGGTTCCCAGTTTGTCAAGTGGTGATGCCTTTTGGTGATATATATATATATTTTTTTTTAATTTTATTTGTAAAAATGTTTTTTTTAAATTAAAAATACTTAAAACTCAAACCAAGCTTCATTACAAGTGCTTTCTCGGCATAGTGGGAATATAGGTCTGTTTATTTTTGCTCCACTTTTGGAACACTTTCCAATTCCTTTCCAGGTTGTCTCAGGTGTTTGTTTTTTGTTCTCGTCAATTTCAACACAATTGAAGTTACTAATTGCACACTTCCTTGTGGTTTCCGCTGGCTTATGTCTCAAGGACTGACTCAGTGAGAATGAGAATACCTCGTATGACAGAGGCCTGTGGCCAGGGTTAGCTCCGTACACAACAACACCTTCTCAAAACACCAGGGATTTTATTTCATTTCAAAGGAATCCACGTGTATTTTCAATCATTTTCAAATAAAAAAAAAAGAAAAAAAGAAAAATAAATTGGCATTTGACACATGCTTTTGTAAACTGGCTAATGCAGACTAATATATATATATATATATATATATATATATATATATATACACACACACACACAGTGGGGCAAAAAAGTATTTAGTCAGCCACCAATTGTGCAAGTTCTCCCACTTAAAAAGATGAGAGAGGCCTGTTATTTTCATCATAGGTAAACCTCAACTATGAGAGACAAAATGAGAAAAAAATAATCCAGAAAATCACATTGTCTGATTTTTTCAGAATTTATTTGCAAATTATGGTGGAAAATAAGTATTTGGTCAATAACAAAAGTTCATCTCAATACTTTGTTATATACCCTTTGTTTGCAATGACAGAGGTCAAAGGTTTTCTGTAAGTCTTCACAAGGTTTTCACACACTGTTGCTGGTATTTTGGCCCATTCCTCCACGCAGATCTCCTCTAGAGCAGTGATGTTTTGGGGCTGTCGCTGGGCAACACGGACTTTCAACTCCCTCCAAAGATTTTCTATGGGGTTGAGATCTGGAGACTGGCTAGGCCACTCCAGGACCTTGAAATGCTTCTTACGAAGCCACTCCTTCGTTGCCCGGGCGGTGTGTTTGGGATCATTGTCATGCTGAAAGACCCAGCCACATTTCATCTTCAATGCCCTTGCTGATGGAAGGAGGTTTTCACTCAAAATCTCACGATACATGGCCCCATTCATTCTTTCCTTTACACGGATCAGTCGTCCTGGTCCCTTTGCAGAAAAACAGCCCCAAAGCATGATGTTTCCACCCCCATGCTTCACAGTAGGTGTTCTTTGGATGCAACTCAGCTTTCTTTCTCCTCCAAACACGACAAGTTGAGTTTTTACCAAAAAGTTCTATTTTGGTTTCATCTGACCATATGACATTCTCCCAATCCTCTTCTGGATCATCCAAATGCTCTCTAGCAAACTTCAGACGGGCCTGGACATGTACTGGCTTAAGCAGGGGGACACGTCTGGCACTGCAGGATTTGAGTCCCTGGCGGCGTAGTGTGTTACTGATGGTAGCCTTTGTTACTTTGGTCCCAGCTCTCTGCAGGTCATTCACTAGGTCCCCCCGTGTGGTTCTGGGATGTTTGCTCACCGTTCTTGTGATCATTTTGACCCCACGGGGTGAGATCTTGCGTGGAGCCCCAGATCGAGGGAGATTATCAGTGGTCTTGTATGTCTTCCATTTTCTAATAATTGCTCCCACAGTTGATTTCTTCACAACAAGCTGCTGACCTATGCAGATTCAGTCTTCCCAGCCTGGTGCAGGTCTACAATTTTGTTTCTGGTGTCCTTTGACAGCTCTTTGGTCTTGGCCATAGTGGAGTTTGGAGTGTGACTGTTTGAGGTTATGGACAGGTGTCCTTTATACTGATAATGAGTTCAAACAGGTGCCATTAATACAGGAAACGAGGGGAGGACAGAGGAGCCTCTTAAAGAAAAAGTTACAGGTCTGTGAAAGCCAGAAATCTTGCTTGTTTGTAGGTGACCAAATACTTATTTTACCGAGGAATTTACCAATTAATTCATTAATAATCCTTCAATGTGATTTCCTGGATTCTTTCCCCCCATTCTGTCTCTTATAGTCAAAGTGTACCTATGATGAAAATTACAGGCCTCTCTCATCTTTTTAAGTGGGAGAACTTACACAATTGGTGGCTGACTAAATACTTAATAATTTTTTGCCCCACTGTATATATAGTAGTGCAGGTTTTTACCGTGGCGTTCAGCGCCAATAATAGCGCCTTGTTGCAGGCTGTTTAAAGTGGTAATCCGTGAGATTGTATTGTTGAAAACAAAACAAAAAAACAAAACCCTGTTTGATGTTATTTTAGCTGGTGCTTTGCAAGAAACAGCTTCGATCGATGTACTTGTGGTTATTGCATGTGCTCATCTATGTGGTGTTTTCGTTGCTGGCGGCGGGGTCCGCCACGCCGATTTCGGGACGCGCAAGAAGTGAATGACCGATGCCGTGAATTTGAATTTGAAGCAGCGGAGCTGGATGTGGCCCGTAAACTGTCGACATGGATGGGCATTGACAAAAAAATAAACAGCACGGATGAATAAATAGCCCCACCCTCTCAAGTGACAAATAAAAAAAACAACAATTAAATCGATGAGTTCAAGTCAAACTTTCAGGAAAAGGCGACCGTGGTTGAGTTCGGACCAGGGTCAACCTGGATGTTTAGGGAAAAAAAACTATGAATGGAATTCTGGGACTCGTAGGGTAATCCACCCAACGCAGACGATCCTATGGATTACCACTTTAAAGTGTGACATGAAAAGCATTCGCTCGTGTGATTCATCTGAAGGTATTTCAACTTTAAAAAAATGTTTGGGATTTTTTAGATATTGTTCAAGTCATGCATTCCTCAAGTGTCTGATCCATTGGTTCTCAAAGTGGGATCCGGAGACCTCCCTCAAGACGTCAGCACCATGATAGCATGTTGAATAATGACTGTTTTGATCATAGTTTCACTGTTCTCACCCTAACTAGGGTATGGACAGGTATGGAAGTTTGGAGTAAAATCTCAGATGTGGTTCCCAGTTTGTCAAGTGGTGATGCCTTTTGGTGATATATGTATATATATATATTTTTTTAATTTTATTTGTAAAAATGTTTTTTTTTAATTAAAAATACTTAAAACTCAAACCAAGCTTCATTACAAGTGCTTTCTCGGCATAGTGGGAATATAGGTCTGTTTATTTTTGCTCCACTTTTGGAACACTTTCCAATTCCTTTCCAGGTTGTCTCAGGTGTTTGTTTTTTGTTCTCGTCAATTTCAACACAATTGAAGTTACTAATTGCACACTTCCTTGTGGTTTCCGCTGGCTTATGTCTCAAGGACTGACTCAGTGAGAATGATCATACCTCGTATGACAGAGGCCTGTGGCCAGGGTTAGCTCCGTACACAACAACACCTTCTCAAAACACCAGGGATTTTATTTCATTTCAAAGGAATCCACGTGTATTTTCAATCATTTTCAAATAAAAAAAAAATAAAAAAATAAAAATAAATTGGCATTTGACACATGCTTTTGTAAACTGGCTAATGCAGACTAATATATATATATATATATATATATATATATATATATATATATATATATATATATATATATATATATATATATATATATATATATATATATATATACATACACATACATACATACATACATACATACATACATACATACATACACACACACACACACAGTGGGGCAAAAAAGTATTTAGTCAGCCACCAATTGTGCAAGTTCTCCCACTTAGAAAGAGGAGAGAGGCCTGTTATTTGCATCATAGGTACACTTCAACTATGAGACAAAATGAGAAAAAAATAATCCAGAAAATCACATTGTCTGATTTTTTCAGAATTTATTTGCAAATTATGGTGGAAAATAAGTATTTGGTCAATAACAAAAGTTCATCTCAATACTTTGTTATATACCCTTTGTTTGCAATGACAGAGGTCAAAGGTTTTCTGTAAGTCTTCACAAGGTTTTCACACACTGTTGCTGATATTTTGGCCCATTCCTCCATGCAGATCTCCTCTAGAGCAGTGATGTTTTGGGGCTGTCGCTGGGCAACACGGACTTTCAACTCCCTCCAAAGATTTTCTATGGGGTTGAGATCTGGAGACTGGCTAGGCCACTCCAGGACCTTGAAATGCTTCTTACGAAGCCACTCCTTCGTTGCCCGGGCGGTGTGTTTGGGATCATTGTTATGCTGAAAGACCCAGCCACGTTTCATCTTCAATGCCCTTGCTGATGGAAGGAGGTTTTCACTCAAAATCTCACGATACATGGCCCCATTCATTCTTTCCTTTACACGGATCAGTCGTCCTGGTCCCTTTGCAGAAAAACAGCCCCAAAGCATGATGTTTCCACCCCCATGCTTCACAGTAGGTGTTCTTTGGATGCAACTCAGCTTTCTTTCTCCTCCAAACACGACAAGTTGAGTTTTTACCAAAAAGTTCTATTTTGGTTTCATCTGACCATATGACATTCTCCCAATCCTCTTCTGGATCATCCAAATGCTCTCTAGCAAACTTCAGACGGGCCTGGACATGTACTGGCTTAAGCACTGGGACACGTCTGGCACTGCAGGATTTGAGTCCCTGGCGGCGTAGTGTGTTACTGATGGTAGCCTTTGTTACTTTGGTCCCAGCTCTCTGCAGGTCATTCACTAGGTCCCCCCGTGTGGTTCTGGGATGTTTGCTCACCGTTCTTGTGATCATTTTGACCCCACGGGGTGAGATCTTGCGTGGAGCCCCAGATCGAGGGAGATTATCAGTGGTCTTGTATGTCTTCCATTTTCTAATAATTGCTCCCACAGTTGATTTCTTCACAACAAGCTGCTTACCTACTGCAGATTCAGTCTTCCCAGCCTGGTGCAGGTCTACAATTTTGTTTCTGGTGTCCTTTGACAGCTCTTTGGTCTTGGCCATAGTGGAGTTTGGAGTGTGACTGTTTGAGGTTGTGGACAGGTGTCTTTTATACTGATAATGAGTTCAAACAGGTGCCATTAATACAGGAAACGAGTGGAGGACAGAGGAGCCTCTTAAAGAAAAAGTTACAGGTCTGTGAAAGCCAGAAATCTTGCTTGTTTGTAGGTGACCAAATACTTATTTTACAGAGGAATTTACCAATTAATTCATTAATAATCCTACAATGTGATTTCCTGGATTCTTTCCCCCCATTCTGTCTCTCATAGTCAAAGTGTACCTATGATGAAAATTACAGGCCTCTCTCATCTTTTTAAGTGTGAGAACTTACACAATTGGTGGCTGACTAAATACTTTGCCCCACTGTATATATAGTAGTGCAGGTTTTTAACGTGGCGTTCAGCGCCAATAATAGCACCTTGTTGCAGGCTGTTTAAAGTGGTAATCCGTGAGATTGTATTGTTGAAAACAAAACAAAAAAACAAAACCCTGTTTGATGTTATTTTAGCTGGTGCTTTGTGAGAAACAGCTTCGATCGATGTACTTGTGGTTATTGCATGTGCTCATCTATGTGGTGTTTCCGTTGCTGGCGGCGGGGTCCGCCACGCCGATTTCGGGACGCGCAAGAAGTGAATGACCGATGCCGTGAATTTGAATTTGAAGGAGCGGAGCTGGTTGTGGCCCGTAAACTGTCGACATGGATGGGCATTGACAAAAAAATAAACAGCACGGATGAATAAATAGCCCCACCCTCTCAAGTGACAAATAAAAAAAACAACAATTAAATCGATGAGATCAAGTCAAACTTTCAGGAAAAGGCGACCGTGGTTGAGTTCGGACCAGGGTCAACCTGGATGTTTAGGGGAAAAAAAACTATGAATGGAATTCTGGGACTCGTAGGGTAATCCACCCAACGCAGACGATCCTATGGATTACCACTTTAAAGTGTGACATGAAAAGCATTCGCTCGTGTGATTCATCTGAAGGTATTTCAACTTTAAAAAAATGTTTGGGATTCTTTAGATATTGTTCAAGTCATGCATTCCTCAAGTGTCTGATCCATTGGTTCTCAAAGTGGGATCCGGAGACCTCCCTCAAGACGTCAGCACCATGATAGCATGTTGAATAATGACTGTTTTGATCATAGTTTCACTGTTCTCACCCTAACTAGGGTATGGACAGGTATGGAAGTTTGGAGTAAAATCTCAGATGTGGTTCCCAGTTTGTCAAGTGGTGATGCCTTTTGGTGATATATATATATATTTTTTTTAATTTTATTTGTAAAAAAAATTTTTTTTAATTAAAAATACTTAAAACTCAAACCAAGCTTCATGACAAGTACGTTCTCGGCATAGTGGGAATATAGGTCTGTTTATTTTTGCTCCACTTTTGGAACACTTTCCAATTCCTTTCCAGGTTGTCTCAGGCGTGTTTTTAGTTCTCGTCAATTTCAACACAATTGAAGTTACTAATTGCACACTTCCTTGTGGTTTCCGCTGGCTTATGTCTCAAGGACTGACTCAGTGAGAATGATCATACCTCGTATGACAGAGGCCTGTGGCCAGGGTTAGCTCCGTACACAACAACACCTTCTCAAAACACCAGGGATTTTATTTCATTTCAAAGGAATCCACATGTGTATTTTCAATCATTTTCAAATGAAAAAAAAAGAAAAAAGAAAAAAAAAAGAAATAAATTGGCATTTGACACATGCTTTTGTAAACTCGCTAATGCAGACTAATATATATATATATATATATATATCTAAAAACATAGCATGCAGCTGTCTAGAAGAAAATCGATTACATTTCAGTACCGACAATGAAAACAGCACATGTCGAGACACGGTGTAGCTACGGAGTAAAAACCATATCCGCTAAAAAAGAACACAAGTGCCTTCTGCTCTACATGAATACAAAGAGTACTGCCCAGAGATGATGCTGGGAAATCTTCTGAACACAGATGTACTTAAGTAAATGGAGGGGAAATGGGAGATATCTAAAAAAAAAAAAAAAAAAAAATTCCCCTCAACTTTCTTTTGTCTAAGGTGTCGAAAGTTGTCATGTTGCTCGTACACAAAACTGATTGCTATGTTCTCTTCTTCCCGCAGAGAGAGAACAAACAAACAAAATGTATTTATTGATGGGATGACTGCTGTAGTCAACATAAAGTCATGAAAGTCAGTGCACTGTACCGTGACCTCAGGCAAAAGGGGGGCAACCATTTAAAGAGATAACAGCACTATCGGCGGCGCTTGCAGTGGGGGGGGTTACACGCTAAAAGAGCTACTGGCGAATGGAAGTGCTTGGATGGGTGACGTCAAGGCAGGAGGAGTGGAGTTTTTTAGAAACGAATGCGGATCCTGCCCAGGGGATCCGTGTCCCACATCTTGCTGTCCCACGGCTGGAACCAGCCGATGAAGGTTGGCGGCTCGGAGCCCTGTTTGATGGTGGTGACGGGCAGCCCCCTGCGACCGGACGGGTCCGACTCGATGTATTCCTTCGCTGAAAGGGCCAAACCAAAGAGAGTGGTTCAACGGAGAGAGACGGAAAGACAGAGGGGGAGTTTTTAAAGGTTTTTAAGTCTGACTTCTCTATACGGTCTATTGGACGTCGCGAGAGAAAAGTCGAAATGCTCACAGATGTACAATTGGCGTTTGAAGATTGATTGATATGGTATCTCCTAGGCATAGAAAAAATAACCCCTTGACGACCCCAACGGATTAAAGAAAACTGCAAAGATGTATTAACATGAACGTTAACTATGAATGGAACTCTTTAATAAACTTTTTACGCACCACCCGGCTTTTCCTGTCTTCTGTTTGGCATTGTTCATCTACATTTACCGTCCTACGATCCCCGCCACAAAATCAATAATGATATAGCCAATTACTTAAAAAATGTATTTAATCTACCACTGTGTTTTTCAATCGCTGTGCCTTGAACATTTTTCAAATTCCACAAAAGAAAACAAACAAAAAAAAACGAGTCACTTGAGCAGTTTTTGACCAGTCGTTCGTTTGATTCCGTCGGTAGGAGGCACGGCGAGCAAGAGTCAGAAGGAGTCAAAGGTTTGCCTCTGAGTCGTGAACAAAATTCTCACCAGAATCCTCTAATTCTGTCCAAATGATTTTATTAACTGATTTGCGAAGCAACAAACCTATTTTGGGGGAGCCGGTCTTTTCCACTTCGTTGGCGTCGTTGCCAACCCAGAGGAAGATCTGAAGTAAAGACGGAACCAGTATGTATTCAATCAGATGATGATGGTGATGATGACACAAATACATTTAGTGTATTAACTAGATATAATGTTATTTCTTGTAACATTCCTTTACATTTACGTTTTGATTTGTCATCTACATGGTTTTTAAGAATGATTTGGTGATGGCGGTGAACCCGTCTCACCTGGTCCCAGGTGTCCAGGAGCATGACGTCGTCGGTGGCCAGGTCGGCCTGGGTGATGTCCCCTGGAACCTCCTCCACCTGGAGGACGCGTACAACACAGACCGTGCGCGTTTTAGTCCGCTTTCAAGAAAGTATTCAAAGTGCGATACCAAAAACCGTGAAAAAACACTCCTGTTTCACTCTGCAACTTACGATCAGCCGTCCTGATTTGTTGGAGCAGCCGAAGAGACGTGGGGGTTTGACCATGTTCCGTAGACTCTTGGATGTCTGGTAATCCTTCTTCCCGCCCAGGGCAGACCAGAAGCCGGCTGCAGAGTGAGGCCAGAAGGAGTGGGAAGAAATTGTTTTATTTCAGCAAGTATATTTTTAACGCAGGCTCAAAACCTTTGGTGCTTTCATCAATTGTTTCTCCGAAATGGATGGGGGTTGGTGCGGAAACATGGGCTTTTGAATTCATGAGCAGACATCACGATGACAACATTGATTTACACGATTTTAGAGAAACATTTGTGGACATGTTTGGCCACTGCACATGACTTCTGCTGTACTGTAATTCTCACTGTAAACTGTAATTGTTCCGGTACCCACCTGGCTCCTTGCCCTCCGTCACATGGCTGGCGGTGCCCCCCAGTGTGCCCACCACGTGCTTGGCGGCCACCATCTCCTCGTCACTTGCGCCCACGCCACGCCACACAAACATCCCGCCGGGGGATTTGAGCACAAACACGTCATTGCTGTTCAGGCTGGAAGCACTGGGCTCCACCTGAGAAAAAAAGAAAAAGAAAAAGATGCAGAATAAATTTTCTGTGTTTGATTAAGTTTGTGTCCTTGATATGATGAAATAGAAGACACATAAAAAACATGAATAAAGCAAAATAAGGGTTGAATTAATCAATTTATTTATTGAAACAAAGGAAAGAAATCAAATGAGGAATTTTTTCTTGCGAAACAGTAAAGCTGGCTTCACAGCGAATAAGACAAATGACAAGAACAAACCGGAAGTCCATTCATTGTTATGGAGAGTCGGATGACACGCTGCGGTGCGAAATTTCGTGTTTTAGGCTCCAGGAAGTCGGTGAAAGTTTACCGAGTAAATAAAACAGAGCCCGGAGTAAAGCTCAAACCCCATTGGCTCACAGAAACTGGAACTTGTGCTCAAACTTAATTGGCTCAGAACTAGGGGCTTAGCTGCTCATTCACAATTAAAGCTACGCACACTGAAACGGCCTGTTTTTGAACAGTCCGTGTTTAGAGGCATGTCACAATGGCTCGAATGCATACTTTGAGGGGTATTTTCAGTGAAAAACTTCAAAACATGTCTTGGGGACCTCAGAGACCTATATTAACATGTGTAAAAAAGGAGCATAATAGGTTCCCTTTAAGTCTTGAAATTTCTTTTAAGAAAGTGCCTAAGTCTGAGGATCTCTTTTAAAAAGTGAAAGTGAAAACATAAAAAATCCCTACAACTAACAGTTTTTTCATCATAAGATAGTTGAAAGCTAGCCAAGTATAGAACATTCTTCTTCAACTCACTGCAAAAAAAAAAAAGCAAAAACACATCCAAAGGGGTAGCTCACCTCCACGGCCCTGGTAGCGTTGCTGGAGCTCTGTCGGATGTGGAAGAGGCGCGTCGCCCCGGCCTTCACCGGTTCACTTTTACGCGAGGTCCCCCCGCTGTGGATGATCATGGGCTTGCCCTGAAACAGGCTCATCAGGTGGGGAGGCTCGTGGCCCTGCGTCACTCTCACCTGGTGGCGAAGAAGTCAAATGAGGGTTGGCGGCATCCAATTCAATGGGTTCTTCTTATCTAGGATGTTATATTAAGTATTAAGTATTTGCAGTGTTGAGGGAGTTTTGTCATTGATTGGAAATGGCGCAATTCAATGTGTCTTCATACATTCCCATTTCACTGTGAGCCGACCTGGGTTGAGACAGCGTAAGCGTGCAACAAATACATGGTACATCAGGAACACTGCCCTCTGCTGATTATTTGTGGATCTTTTTTTTCAAGGGTGGAAGGTAGAGAGGTTCTCGGGAAATGACTCATCTGGCATCGGCTTCCCAAATTTTCCACTGCTAGTCAAATGAACAACCGACAGCAAGTCAACCCAAGCACCAGACGCACTGACCTGAACCGGAGATCCACCCATGGAGTCGTCCAGTTTCACCGTCAATATAGCGGAAGTTCCCGCCTCATCCTGACTGCACTGCATCCCCTGCCTGACGAGAGTACATGAGCTTTCACGTCAACGGTATCCACACATGCACAGTCAAACACACACGCGTACGGTTCTTGACCCACCAGGTGTATATGATGTGCTGCTCCCGCCCCCCTAGCCTGTAGCTGTACAGGATGAGGTAACAGTCTCCTCCGTAGAACTGGCTGTAGGTGGAGGGGTCCAGAAGCACCTTGTCTCCCTTCTCAATACGCCAGATCTAAAAAATAAGGCTTTGGTTAAAAACAAAAAAAAAAACACACCAGACTTTTCCTTTCACCCTTTTTGTCCAACCCATGTTAAATCAAAAAGAGGCACGGCCTTCTACCTGGACCTTCCCCTTGCCATCGTCCACCATGCCATGCTGGGCGGCCATGGCCTTGTTGGAGTGGAGGGAGGAGGCGTCGAAGGGAATCTGCTCCACCTTGGCTATGCGTTCCATGACATAGGCCTTGCTGGGGCCGGTGGTCTGATCCTTGTCCTTCCAGTCATCGAAGAACTGCTTGAAGAGGGTTGTCTCGCCCCCTGCAGGCAGCACTTGGATCTGCGGGATGGATGAAGGAGAAGTCACACTTTGTTTTATTTTTTTGGAGCTATTTTTTATTTGACTGCACGTGTGTTCTCTTTCTCTTAAAACAAAGTATGTGTAATTATGAGGTTGAATGGGAGTTACTTCCGGAATTTGTGTGAGTTGTAAATTCTGGTACACCCAAGCGTATGAATCTTTAATTTCTAATATCATTCTTTTTAGATTACAACTGTAAATATATACTTTTTTTTTTTTTTCTCTATATCGTTTCATTTACAATTTGACAAAAAAGGTTTGTTCAAGAGTCCTAATATTTGTGTAGAATTTGAATCGAAAACTGACCAAGAGTAAATGTGATAAGACGTGCAAACAAACTTGCTTTTCACATACTTCTCACGAATAGTTCACCGGAGCTTACCTGGGTCTTGCTGGAGTATCCCTTCTCTGTGATGAACTTCCCGGCAGCTGACATGGCAGCCTTGCGCTCCGATGTGTTGGCTTTGGGACCTGTATTTGACAAAACAAAGTTTACACAAAGAAAGAAAGTCTCAACTCTCAAAACAATATTGTGACAGACGAGGGGGTCCAGCATTGCTCTGCGGGACCCAGCGCTGGCTCCTTCCCGCGGCGGCACACCTGAACCGGATTGGGCGGATCGGTGCCATGGGCGCCTAGTGGTCCGATTCAGCGGGGCCAAGCCTTGCAGTATATGCGGTGTGCTCTCTTTCAGTGAGGAGGAAGCGTGGTGCAGGGACCCGAGACTGTGACCAGATCGCTGACACCAGTGCCATCAGACAACCATACTTATGTTCTTATTTGCCAGGGAGCCTTTTTGTTATCTTGCCTTGATAAAAAACCCCGCCTTGGAGGATCCTCACGGTTACAAGCCTGTCTCCATCCTTAAAGGGGTCTCTGATGGGCTTACTCACACACAAATTGTGAAACAACACAACTCTGTCATCTGAGTAACTCCACACACGCCTGTAGCACGACTGATCCCGCTTGCATCCAAGCTAAGAACTAAGCATGGGAAGTGCTCTGTTGGCTGCAGAGACCACCACAAATCGTTTAAAAGAAAGAGTAATTAATACCAACTGTCCGTGACAAATTTGCAGATGAGAGAAATGTGGTGTAATTCTTTCTCTGTGTGTGTGTGTGTATGTGTGTCCACATTAGGTTGACTGTAGTGTAGGCTGCGGCGCACGATCCGCTACGCCTTTTTTTCCAAACAAAATCGTAGATGTATTATTTTCCAACGTTTCCATAATCGAATGAACCAAAACAGTATCCCACGGTGCTCCAAGCACCCTGCTGCCCCGGACACCGCAGTGAAAGTAGGAAACGAGGCCTTTAGATCTAATACAGCATGAGTAGAAGAGAGAAGATTCAGCAACTGGATTGCTAAATTCTCGCCTAAAATTTGTTCAGAAACAGATTGATGGACTGATAAGTTGAAATCGGTGAAAGTTTACAGCGTAAATAAAATGAAACCAGGAAGCCATGCTCAACAGCATTGGCTCACCTAACCCGGAACTATTGCTCAAACCCCATTGGCTCAAAGAACTCGGGGCCTCGGGAGGGTGGCTCCACCCACTGAAACAGCCTGTTTTCAGAACAGGTGGATTGGACGCATGTTAGAATGGCTCTAATGTATAATCTTAGTGGTATTTTCAGCAAAAAACATGTTTTGGGAACCTCAGAAACCATATATTAATTTGATGAAAAGGAGGATAATAGCTTCACCACTACCTGTCGGTGGAGTGTCCCACAAACATAAAAGAAAATATGTGATGTAACTGTACAGCAAGCTTTTTGGGTGAAGGGCTTCCTTGCGGGAACGTGACTTGGATGTAGAGGAAAGAAAAGGGGAGTGAGAGCAGAGGGATTTCCACATGTTGAAGTGTGAGTGTGGACTAACATAAACACTCATGAATGGCAGCGCACCAAATGAAACAGCTCAGATATCAATAGCATTACTTAGTGCCCAAGTTAGAGTAGCAAATGATTCACTCATAACAAACAAATCATTAAATGATTCAAGAGTCGGGAGTCACTCCAGCAGCGAGTTAATCTTCGATTCACAAACTTCAAAATAATTACTGAGGACGGAATTAAAGTCCAAGGCCAAAAAGGCCAAGGCATTTTTCATGATTTATATTAATGTGACAGAGGAGAGACTCGTCAAGAACCAAATTCTCACTCATTTGGGGATGAACAGCAACATATCTCTGGCTCTGGTGCATTTTAAAACCCCCCTTGTTTGTTTTTTTGTACTTAGAGTCAACCTACTTTCACTTGCTAAAGTGGGGCACAACAACTAAATAACCCCCAAAAGACTAAACCTGAGGTCCTGCCAGGTTTATGCCACTTGCCACTGCCCAACACCAACTATTACAATTATTAAAAACCTATCATACCGTATAAAACATCATAACCACATATACAGTGCAAGTACCTATGCTTTGGCTTCACACCCTAAACCAAAAAAGTTTTTCAGTGCAAAAGCGGTGAGTGGAACATGCATCAACTTGTAAGTATCTTGAAGGCGGGGTGAACTGTATGTGCATGTTCCACCCTCCCCACAGGTTTCCCCTGGTTAGAAAGTGAGTCGCGAGGCTCGGCCCCACCTTTCCACACAAAGACTTTACGGTCGATGCCGTTGTCAAGGATGTAGCACTCTTCAGGAGACAGCATGGCCTGTTTGAAAGGACTGGACTGGGCCACCACGGACGACTTCATGGAACCGGAAGCGTCAGAGATCTAGAGAGGGTTAAAGGAAAAAGCAGCGACACAGTTTATTCAGGTCTGAAGTCAGAAAAAGGTTACACACAATTTTCATTCTATATAAATGAATAATAAACTAATAAATACAACTGAATATAACAAATTAAAAAAACAAAAAAAAGAAACAACTTAAAAAATACAACTAAATATAACTAATAACAAAACAATAAATAAACAACTAATAAATACAACTAAATATAGCTAATAAAATAACTAAATAAATAAACAACTAATAAATACAACTAAATTTAACCAAAAAAAAACCCGAAATAAATAAACTAATAATAAATACAACTAAATATAATTAATAAAAACACTTAATAAATAAACAACAAATAAATACAACTAAATACAACTAATAAAACAACAAAATAAATAAACAACTAATAAATACAACTAAATATAACTAATAAAAAACTGAATAAATAAACAACTAATGGATACAATAAAATCTAACTAATAAAAAAACTACACAAATAAGCAACTAATAAATACAACTAAATATAAGTAATTAAAAACAACTAGATAAATAAACATCTAATAAATACAACTAAATATAACTAATAAAAAACACGAAATAAATAAACAACTAATAAATACAACTAATAAAAAAACAAAATAAATAAACAACTAGTGACTACAACTAAATATAACTAATAAAAAACTAAATAAATAAACAACTAGTGAATACAACTAAAAGAACTAATGAAAACATCAAAATAAATAAACAACTATCTACAAAGTAGTTAATCACATGGACATATTTGTTTGGGCAATTGAATCCAGGACCGACAATTATTTAAAACAAAATGTTAATTTCAAATGTATTGACCAGAATTTGAACTATTTGGGTGAATGAACAATTGAATGAAAGATTATTTCCATCTGGAAGATGAAATGAGCTAAATAGATTTGGATCTGTATTATTCAACCTTGTAACTGCTGATCATGTCCTTAATTAAGACCTGTATCATTTTATTTTATGTTCACTACATTCTAGTGTGGTTTCCTTTCTCACCATGTAGAGGGCGCCCTTCTTCCTGTTAGTGCTCTCCACCTTCTCATCGGGAGTGGCAGGGGCAATGCTGCTTTTGGGGCCCAAAGCCTACACAAAAAAATGAAAGGATTATCCCTTGCAACTTCTCCTTTCTCTCATTTGCATTCTCTTGTTAGCTCTAATGTGCACAAAGCGTCTTTACTCATGCACGCACAAACACACACACACACACACACACACACACACACACACACACACACACACACACACACACACACACACACACACACACACACACACACACACACACACACACACACACACACACACACACAGCCTCTCTATTAAATGTCTTTCCCTCTCTCTCTCTCCCTCTCTCTCTCTCTCTCTGTCTCTCATTATCCCTCTTGGAGCTCCGCTCTCCTGTTTGATTGCAGTTTACGATGCCGCCATGGCACCGAGTTTGCACGAGTGGCACGGTACAAAGACCACATTGTCTTCTCACAGTTCTGTGCTGAGAACTTCGGACTACATCAACAGCGGAATCTGCCTTTTGTTCCCAAACATTTCAGTGTACAGTGGGGATCGCAGAATGCGAGTGCATGTATTGGGTAGTAGAGCAGTGTGTGTGTGTATGTGCGTGCGTGTGTGTGTGTTTGTGTCAGTCACCTCCATGAACGGCTGCGGTTCTGCTCCATTCTCCACCATGCACAGCTTGCCTCGACCATTCCTCTCATTGTCTCTGATGCCGATGGCCACCTGAGAGGCCTTCAGCTTCTCAAAGTAGTTGCACTCCGTACCAGACCACAGGTAAATGTCCTGGAGGAGGAGGGCAGGGGTGGAGATTCAGGTAAAATAGAATGGGGGAGATAAGAAGAAAACTGGAGAAAAGGTTTTGAATTGGACATTTTTTCCTCCCTCGGATGGGCAAATCGTTCAACAGTGGAAACAAACGCGTCACACTTGCGCTCGGTAAAGCCAGGTCGACCAAAGTGTTGTTCGGCAAATGTGTTATTACACAAGAGATACTGGGAACCGTCACCGAGTTCCAGAAGCAGTGAATTAGCGTCTCACAAATCTCTTAATGATGTCCATTTGTGAATCATGGAAAAGCGCACCGCCAGCGATATCTTCGCAGTACACCACATGCAGACGCAGAAGTCAACAAACATATTATTATTATTGTTGTTATGTAAAAGTTGTATAGTAATTAAACGTAAAAGAATTAAGTCCTAAAATACCAATTCATAAGGTCTACAAAAACAACAAGACAACCTAATACATTGCGAAATGAGGTGCCTAGTAAAAACGGTGCTTGGAAAAGCAAAGACAAGTATATTCATTTTATACACACACACACACACACACACACACACACACACACACACACACACACACACACACACACACACACACACACACACACAAAGTGGGAGAAATCAGCGAGTTTACCTGCCCCAGGTCAAGGATGAAGCAGTCTCCCTGGTTGAAGCTGTCCCAGGACAGCTCCACCTCGGTGGCCCGGATGGTCCGCCGACCCTTAATGTGCAGCAGCCGCTTGGCACTGATGTCGTTGGTCACCACGTGCTGGAAGCCGGAGGCTACTCCCCCTTTCTACGGCGTCATGCGACCCCGGCATAAGGAGAAATGTTTGCGGTCACATATCAGCGCCTCAGAAAACTCCTCCGTTCCCAGGCAAAGTGTGACATGTTTTCACGATTGGGGTCAAATGAACACACGTCGGGCGAAGGGGAGGGTAGTAAGTGGCACTAGTGGACGGTGCCCAAATAGGATGTCAGACACATGTGTGACATGGGGCTGTGCTGCGTTCCTTGACTTACTTAAGTTCGCACTATATAGCATCCAATATTAATTTGGAAGCTGGCAAATATGCTGTCGCTCAGTCTGATACTTTCTAAAAAGCTTCAGAACGGCTATGTATTGTCCAACCGCTAGTATGAACCTACGAGATGTTGAAACAATGCCAGGAAACATATTCATACAGGACAGGTATAACTCAGGTTAATTCATTCATTAGTATCAACCATCTTAAATTATTCCAGTTTCCAAGTTCCAGGGTTTTGTTCCCGGTCGGAAGGTCGCAATTATGATTTTCCGAGGCCACTGGAACGCAGTATTGAAAGTGGTGGTAAAAATGAGTTTGATACAGGGCAATAAACGGTAGAGGAACAATGGTTATGAATGGTGCCGGGATACGATAGGGATGACTAATGCACTTCAAATCACAGCTTACACAATGAACCTATCTACGTTGAAAGCGGCCGGCATGGTGGAAATGCCACCGGCATGATTCCCTGCGTTTGGAAGTAGAATCATGGCCTGCACAGCAGTTTGGTACCTGCGGCTCAGGGTTCTCTCGAAACGAGCAGTCCTTGGCAAAGCGAGTAAACAAAAGAGCTGTTTTAAATACACACAAACGACCCGGAGCACACAAGTTCATCATGCCGCAAGAGAGAATGCATGCTGGACGCCTACATTCTGGATGCTCAAATATACATGTGGAATTGACTTTTTCGTACGAGAAGATATTAGGTATTGGAATGAGACGGTCCAAATTATAATAGGATAAAAAAAAATTGATCCTGTGATTTTGGTCACAAGAGAGCTGTCTCTAGTTTGTCTAGTGAAGGCACGGCATTCAGAAGAATCTTGTTTTCGTGTGGAAGAGCTATTTATGTGATCGCTGAAAATGGAAACCACATTGGAAATCAAGTCATTGTGCCTTTCTCCAAAGAACGCCAGTAAAATTTTCCATGGCAGCAGTGCAGGCAAAGCTGTTTACTTAAATGGAAGGATTGCTTCCCGACCATAGGGATGGGGGGTGGGGGAGAGAGAGAATGGGATACTAAAATCGAGTTATTGCTTATGTAAGAGTGAGTGTGTGTATGAACAACCAAGCATGTACATATTAAGAGAATAATTTGCACAAGCTGACATATTTGGGGTTTTTTTGGGGGGGGGGGGGGTTAGTTGCAGCCAGCCCCACCAGTGGAACAAATGGAAACCAGATGCCTGGTTAAACCGTGCAAACTCTTGCCTCTTTCAAAATGGCTGTCTGTGAACAAGCTGGCTGCCATGGCCATATTGTGTTCGTCAGCCAACCAGGCAGTCAAGTCAGGACATGTAAGTCACCCGGGCACACCCCAGGATGTAAACAGTAAAAGGGAAACATGTTGCCGCTGGACTTGAGACTCAAAAAGGTTGGCAAAGTTCAAGTGATGCTGGTAATTATTAAACCCGCTGTTTCGCTTTAAGATGCAAGGCTTTAAGCAGAGATCAAATCCTGATAGCTCTCTGGGATGTCACTCATTTTTTGGACTCGTTCAAGTACAGCAGATTGAAAACACACCGGTACTTTTCAATTCCATTTTCGACTATTTTGTCCCTTTCACTTCTTCTTCTGTGATAAAAATGTATGAAACAAAAACACACATCAGGCTGTCCCCTGCACTGACAGCTTCACCTGGTACTTGATGCCGGACTTGAAGTAGCCCAGAAAACTGATGGATTCGTTGCCCTGCATCTCCCTGAACTGCACCGGTCCGCCGCCCAGGAAATCATCCAGCTGCGTTGCAAAGATGGCTGCCGTGCCGCTCTCATCCTGAGAACACTCATCCCCTGGATAAAAGGAATCAAATGGAGTTGGACATTACATTCGTACGTCCGTCCGTGCAACATGTCTTTCCGCGAAGACCGAGCAGAGCCGATCAAAACTTGGCTTTGCATGCCCAAATTTAGGCCCTTGAAGCTTTTCCCATGACCTGAAGTGAACTGTGGGACAGACGTGGAGGATGTGAACCACATCCACATCAGATGTCCCCGCACAAGGACTCAAATGTTCCGACTAACCTCAATCCCAGACAGAGGGATTAATTATCATCTAAGGGCTTTTTCCCTCAAGCAAAATTGAACAGCGCGTCCGGGGGCCGCCAAGGAAATGTATGAGGGCACGTTGTCAACATGTTGTGACTGAAGCTTGTGTGTAAGGAATGACTAAGATAATTGTCTAAGCAAGACTCCACTCTGCAGAGCTGAAGAAGGGAAACTGGTATTGGGCGGAAGAATTTCACACATTGCTCGCAGTATAGTGGTGGAAAATTCCTCTCGTTTCAGCTGAGAAACTCTTGAGGCCTACTGTGGCGGACCAAGGGGCGTGGTTGAGCCGCGGATGCAGAGGGCAGCGCGGCTTCCTTCCCGTGGCCACAAAGCTGTCCCGAATTGCCCGAATCAGTGCCCGAGCAGCACTGATTAATCCGATTCGGGACGGGAAGCTTTCTTAATGTTTGTCCGTCTTGCAGCAGGGGAGCGCCGCACAGGGCTCGTCAGCCAACCAGGAGCTGGGGAAGTGTCTTTCCTCCTGCACCGAGACCGATTGCTATTATTATTACTGTTTATTATTTATTGTTTTGGCCAGCGAGCCTTTTTGTTTATCATTACAATAAAATCCCACACCATGTCTGCGCCCCAGTAAAGAGAAAGACTCTCCCTCCCTAAACCCCTAGCTTTGGGTAGAGACTCACACACCTACTTCACTATTTCACAGTCTCCTCGCTTTCGGCAAACCTCCTTGTGTAAATGCATGTTGCAGTGCGCGCGTGTGTCCTCGTCTCACCCATCCACATGTGGATGTAGTAGCTCGGGGCGCTGGTGGTGAAGAGCAGCAGGTAGGCGTCCCCGGTGTAGAAGTTGCCGTGCAGGGCCTTGGGAACGGGCTTCAGGTCCATGCTCTCGATGCGCCACACCTGCAGCCCCGGGGCCTTCCCTGCGCTGGCAAACTCCTTGTGTGAGACCATGGTGGCTACTAGAAGGAGGGGTTAGAAGCAAGGAAACACAGAAAGGGGGTTGAGGAGAGGAGAGGAGATAAGAGAGACAAGGTGAGGAATATGGGGAAACGGATACGGAGGCTCAATGATGCGGGAGGGAATCATTTCAATAAATGTTTCCATGTGAACAGAAGCCTCTTGCATTCAACTCTGGGCATTTGCAAGAGATGCAAAGGCGTGGGGTGATTTTTTTTTCCAAGGTTGCAGATAAGACTGAGGGGTGAATTCACAAAGAATTGATTGCGGCCACTAATTGCGCCATGAATTGCTCATCAATTGTTATTGTAATGTAATTATTAGTCTTAAATAAATACGAAACTTCAAATAATTGTCGGACGGTAGTTATTTCGAATTAAAGTGTTTGAAATTGCCGCTGAGAGTAGAAAGTAAGAGAAATCTGCTGGAAGTTGACTGGGAGAAGGTGCTTGACCAATGAGGGTGAAGGTGGTGCCGGTTGTCGGCTCAACCCGAGCGACTGGTTTTAAAGTTCAAATTTCTGAGACGGCACTGCAACATGAAATACAAACGTACAAATACCCAGCACCTTGTTTTGAGTCGTGGAAATGAAAAACACCTTTATTTTTTGTAAAAGAATTCTGACAGAGTGAAGAAACAGTGTGAAACCCCAATGTGAAAGAGGAAACCGTCAGGGATCGGGATCGGGATCATTATCGATAATAAGGACTTCTCATAAGGACGCCAGCGTTGACATTACGGGGCGAGGCCGATTACAGAGTGTAAACTAGAACGCTGATATCGCCGTAACCGAAATAACTTCAACATAGTCACCTACAGTATGTGCGTCCTGACACCAAGGTGTTCACAGTCAGCTGTTTTGAAGCACTCATTTGCACGTCAGGACTATTACTGTATTATGATGAAAACCAACGGTAGAAGGTAAAGAGATGAATGTATTTCTACCGTATCAACCTGCTTGAGAGGAAGTTACTCTGTCGTAACACAAGTTGTAGGATATGTTTTCTCTTTGTAACACCGTGGCAATAAACAAGGATAAACATGTGTCCCCCGCCACGTTGGCGAATAAACCGTGCAGCACGATCTTTAATATGTAGTGTTTGCAAACTGCGTTTCAAACTTCCCCCTGCTCAGAGTCTGTCCCTTTGCCGCCAATATTTGGGACATTATACAGATTACTGTTTACCCAGATTGCATAACAGGATGATTACAGGCAGTTTAGAACTGGGATTAGGGATACTGCCGTCGTGCCTCCTGAAGGAGGTTCGGCAATGACTTTGATCAAACGGCAACGTTCACTTCCTGGATACAAACGGCCTCCCACCTCCACCTTCCTTTTTTTTTTGTTTTCCAGATGGCTGTTGTTATTGGAAAGTCATCCACACATCTTAAAATGCCTACTTCAGATGTTTGACAACATATGCACGTTTTGGCCCAGCAAGGCAGTGCATCGGCACGGGTGAGATATATTTGGAAAGGTGTAGCAACGTCATATAGCAACGGCGCTCATGTGGAATATGTTCCGCCTGTGTCCGAGAGCTGTTTTCCATCCAATTCAGTGGAATAAAGTCACTTGACAGTGGTCTTCTCATGCAAAGGGAATCCACTACATCACTTACTGTATGCGCAACTCTTACTATTACTATTACAATTACGATTATTATTACATACTTCTTACAGCCTCAGCATGTCCAAATCGATCGTGTACACCCCTTGCTATTCACTAACTGAATTTGAGGGCAGATTTTTGCAGCTGTTCTACTGCGAGTTCTCATGGCGATGTGTTATGTTTGCATCTGTTTTGAAACCACTTTGTGGGAGGAAATCCTGCAGCGGAGGACACGGGCTACAGCAACCAACCCTGATAGAGAAGAATATGAGAGAGTGTGATGTGATCAATGTGATCAATAAAATAGAACAGCATAAAGAATAGCATAGAATAGAAACGACATAGAATAACAAAACCCAGTAGGATATCCTGCAGTAGAGGACATGGAGACTAAAAACCTCACCCCGATAGAAAAGCACAGAATACAATTAAATAGCGTAAAATGTTAAACATTTAAAAAAATAGGAGGATATCCATGCAGTGGACGACAGGGACTATGAAAACTAACCCTGCCAAACTAGGATATAATAGAATAAGATAAGATGGAACAGAACGGCATAGAATAGTATAGAACAGAACAGAATAGAACACAGCACAACAGAATAGAAAAGAAAAGCATCTTTATCCGTTGTTTTTGTGTTGCGTGACATAACAACAACCCGTTACTATTCTACTACTTGATGCGCAACGGACTTCTTTGCAACTATACTGACGTCATTCAAAAGGCTGCTGGTTCTCCTGGTTTCCGCTTTTACCGTTGCCTGCAAAAAGCAAAAGCAAAAAAAAAAAAAACCCAAAACGAAAAAAACAAACCGAACAAGAACAACGCAGAGAGAAGGAAAATAAAATAAACGTACTATATAAAGGACGGGACGAGGGGGTCACGTCACGGCACCCCAAGCGCGGCTCACGTTCAGCGAAGCTTGTTCGTTTCAGACAGATTTGTTTTTGGGTTTTTTTTTTACCTCACAACGGGAAAGACGTTTTGCAAGCGATAACGGCTCATATTTTAGACCGGGGTTTTTTTTTTTTGTTGTTGTTGTTTTTTTTCGAGCCCTGTTTTTTTTCGAACAGAGTAATGCATGCAGAAGTTACTCACAGTTGGTAGGATGAACCGAGGAGGAATGAAGGAGCTGGACGCGGTCAGGTCCGCTGAGCTTCAGGGGGGCGGGAGCGGCGTGTTTATGGGGCTGTATGAGAGCTCGACGCTGATTGGTTGATTGTATGTACGTCCGTACGGACGCTTCTCCGGCTGATATACCAACAAATACCAATTTGAATAACTATTCCAATATGTTTTGGTCTATTGTTATTTAAATAAATTATCTATTCGTTTAATATCAAAAAAATATATATAAATACATACATCATAACAATATTATTATTATTACATTATTATTACATTATTTAACAAGAATAATAATACACGTATATAACATTTCTAATTTATGTATTTTTCTTGTTGCTGATTTATCAATCTTATTTAAAAAAAAATTGAATTAGCGTTCCAAGTGGAATGGGCTAAACCTTTTTTTGCTAAACAAAACAATGGGAAAAGGGAAAAGCGAGATCACGTGGCTCACTGTTTTCCTAAAGCCATACCTTTCCTTTTCTGCACAGAACACCCCGCGTGGCTAATCATATAGAGCAAATCCCCCAAAAAAGCTGCCCTTTGTGGGAATGGATTGAAGTGTAATCCCTGTGCGATTGCATGTTCACACAGGCTACACCCAAGCTGTACCCGAAAACATCTCCTTTCCCTCGTTGAGAACCACGGTTGCAGAGGAAGCATTTCAATGGCTTCTGAGAAAGGAGAAGCTTTGGTTAAGCTGCAAGTTCTAGTTTGTCTGAGTGCGGAAAAATAAAAGCAGAAAGCCACAGAAAAGCTGGAACCACACACTGACATTAGTGTCGAGAGCACGTTGACTCATTTCATTTCATCTCGCCATTTTCAAGAAGCAAGGAAACTTATTTTTGACGGACTATAAAGCCTCGTCTGGTCATCCTGGGATGCATTACAATAGTTCACGTTGTTGTTTAAGTGGCCTCTTCTGTTGAGTGTAGGCCCATATAACTGCTAGACGGCCGGAGAGCCAAATGGACCAAAGTGCACTCATCTCATCAATAAATTGTTGCAGATAACAGGAAATATTATTTTTTTTCCCCCAGTAATGAAATAAACAATCTTCTTCTGTAAAATCCCCCGACCCCCGACCCGGGCCCGATGGAAAGGAAATCCTCCGTGCCATTGTCCATGTGTTTTAGCGACCTTGTATTGCCATTTTCCATTTGTACCAATTCTACGACCTGTCTTGTGTCATGGGTGAGGGTGTTACTTCGTTGGTTCTGATGCCAGACTGGGGTGTGTGTGGGAGGCGGTTTGTCTGACTATCATAACAGAATGTGACATAACAGCTGCATGCCCGGCCAGAAACCCCATTGTGCCACGCACTGATACAGGCCTGACGGGGACCCCCCGGGGACAATACAAGCATCCCAAAATGGATTAGAGCACCAATGGTCTGAGGCTTACATGGTGGAAAAGGCGACGCTGCCAAAGCCGCATGGTGTTCGCTTCATAACGGCAAACCGAGCAGAAAGCTGCATCTGCTTATTTTAAGATGTAGAAATACCTCAACGTTTGGCTCAATTATTTGATGACATGATATGACGGGAATAATGAGGTAGGAGTCATTAACTTCCTTAAAATGAAAAAAATAATTATATTTTCTATATTCTATATTCTATTGAAAGTACAACTAATAACATATTTGCAATATATTGCAGAACATACCTACTATTGGCATCTTTAATATATTCTGGTAATTTTATATAATAAAAAAAAAATTATATTTATATACACACACACACACACACAATATGTGTGTATATATTATCTATACACACATACAGTATATGCTATATATACACTCACTAGCACTTTATTAGGAACATGTACTTATTCATGCAACTATCTAATCAGCCAATCGTGAGGCAGCAGTGCAATGAAACTAATCCTGCAGATACAGGTCAGCAGCTTCAGTTAATGTTGACATCAACCATCAGAAGGGGGAGAATGTGATCTCAGTCTTTTAGACCGTGGCATGATTGTTGGTGCCAGACAGGCTGGTTTGAGTATTTCTCTAACTGTTGATCTCCTGGGACTTTCATGCACAACAGTCTCTAGAGTTTACTCAGAATGGTGCAAAAAAATAAACATCTAATGAGCAGCAGTTCTGCGGATGGAAAAGCCTTGTTGATGAGAGATGTCAACGGAGAATAGCCAGACTGTTTTGAGCTGACAGAGAGGCTATGGTAACTCAGATAACCTCTCTGTACAATTGTGGCGAGCAGAAAAACATCTCAGACTGCACGACACGTCGAACCTTGAGGCGGATGGGCTACAAGAGCAGAAGACCACGTCAGGTTCCACTTCTGTCAGCCAAGAACAGAAAGCTGAGGCTGCAGTGGGCACAGGCCCACAAAAACGCAGGAAAAACGTAGCCTGGTCGAATGAATCTCGATTTTGGCTGACGCACGCAGATGGTAGGGTCAGAATTTGGCGGCAACACCATGAATCCATGGACCCAACCTGCCTTGATTCAACAATCCAGGCTGGTGGCGGGGGTGTAACGGTGTGGGAATGTTTTTTCTCGGCACTACTTTGGGCCTGTTAATATGAATCAGTCATCGCTCGAATCCCACTGCCTATTCTAAGTATTGTTGCTGACTGTGGTGGATGGGGTGGCTTGAGCAGCCACACCTGATGCTCATTGGTTGGGCTAACAAGCATCAGGTTTAAAAACCCCGTCCACACACTCAGTCAAGATGGGAGCCACGTCATGACATGTTCCATCTGCTCCTGGCCTCATCTCTACAATAAACTGGTGTTATCAACCCCCCGTCGTCTGTGTCTCTGTGCCAGAGGTCCCTGAACACGCCACAAACTGCCACACTGACCATGTGCATCCCTTCATGGCCATAATTTACCTAAGGGTACTTGTCCAGCATGATAATGCACCATGTCACAAAGCAAATGTCGTCTCAAACTGGCTTCATGAACATCACAATGAGTTCAGTGTTCTCTAGAAGCCTTCCCAGTCACTGGATCTGAATCCAATAGAACACCTTTCGGATGTGATAGAAGGCATGGACTCCACAAGACCTCTGAAGGTGTCCTTTGGTATCTGGCACCAAGACGTTAGCGGCAGATTGTTTAAGTCCTGTAAGCTGGGGAATTTGGAGGCCAAGTCAGCACCTTTAACTCTTTTTCATGTCCCTCAAACCATTCCTGAACAATTTCTGCAGTGTGGCAGGGTGCATTATCCTTCTGAAAGAGGTCACTGCCATCAGGGAATACCGTTGCCATGAAGGGCTGTACTTGGTCTGCAATGTTTAGGGAGGTGGTACATGTCGAAGTAGTCCACATGACAAGGGCCCAAGGTTTCCCAGGAGAACATTGCCCAGAGCATCACATTGCCTCTGTTGGCTTACCTTCTTCCCATCGTGCATACTGGTCCCATCTCTTCCCCAGGTAAATGACGCACACACACAGCAATCCACATGATGTAAAAGAAAATGTGATTCATCAGACCAGGCCACCTTCCTACATTACTCCATGGTCTAGTTCTGATGCTCAAATGCCCATTGTAGGCGGTGGATAGGGGTCAGCATGGGCACTCTGAGCTGTCTGCACCTACGGAATCCCTAAAAGCAGCAAGCGGCGATGCACTGTGTGTTCTGACACCTTTCTATCATATCCAGCATTAACTTTTTCTCCAATATGTGCTACAGTAGCTCTTCTGTGGGATCGGACCACCCGGCTAGCCTTCGCTCCCCACGAGCATCAATCACCACCCCACAAGATCTGCTGTTTTGGAGATGCTCTGACCCAGTCGTCTAGCCATCACAATTTGGCCCTTGTCAAAGTGGCTCAGACCCTTACATTTGCCCATTTTTCCTGCTTACAACACATCAATAACCGACTGTTCACTTGCTTACTAATATATCCAACCCCTTGACAGGTACCATTATAATGAGATGATGATGTAATGAGATGTTATTAATTTCCCCTGTAAGTGGTTTTAATGTTGTGGCTAATGGGTGTGTACATATACTTTTTACATATAGATTGTGAGGGTCTCATTGTACAAATGTTTAGTTTTATCTTTGGCTCATCGATGCTTGGCTGAACTCTAAAAACAGCTTCTGAGGCTGGGTCTTGGAGAAACAATAATACTCCCGACATTATCTTTGAGCCCTACAATAAATGTTTAAGAAGGTTACCCTTTCTCCAGCCACTCCTTTCAGCAAGTGTCCACAGTGAAGCAGTGATAAGGGCCTTTGGACCCTGACAGCCCAGACAGTAACAGACAATTCTGACAGACCAACAAACCCACTTCAGCACAGGACCAGCCGTGTCTATCCCTACGGCAAGGACAATATCATCCCAGGCAAAGGCACCTGACCCCGCCATTACGTTTAAGTTGTCGTGGATACCGTTGCCGGGATGTCCACCGTGCGCAACCTTTTCTGTTTCAAAGTTCACTTCGACAAGGGAAAGGTCAGAAGCGGTGAGCTGCAGGGTGGAGATTGTGGACTGCTGCGGGAGGAGATAACGATGACCTTTAACAATGTCAGAGCGGTTTGTTTCCCCCACAAATCACACCATACTTTTCAGGTCAGGTCATCTCCTCACACCTGCAACGCGGCAGGATGGATACTGTGGATATTAAATATTTGGATGGATAATAGCATTTCTTTCAACTCTCCCTTTGACCATCATGGCGCTGATGTGGTGCGGTGCAGGAACCATCTTGAGACGAGTGTAGCTTATTGGTTTTTCCACTTAGGCAATGCAAGAGGAACTGCTGGGCCTCCCTAGTGCATGCAGCGATAAGGCTGTAGAGCGGCCATTACCTTGTCGGGCAGATACGGTCAGCAAGCACGGCTCTACAATAACCAGTGTTTAAAATCATGTCATTGTGAGTGAGTGGTCAAAGTGCTTCAGGGAAACCCTCGTTATAGCTATGAGCACAGATAACCTATATCTAATCTATACCCCCCAACTCACTTGGTCTTGGTATGGGAGGCAATGGCGTAAAGCTCCCCCTTGAAGATCAGACCTGTTTATGAGCGGCAGATACTAGTCACACAGACCCCCATTGTCTAACTGAGGTAGCCTCTGCCTGAAATAGCCCAGTGGTGACTAGTACTGCATCGGCAATAGCTCAAAATTATAATCATATGTAGGTGTACTTGACAGATGTTCTATGGTGTTAAAATTTCTAAATTAGTACTGCAAAAGTCATACTGACATAGTGACAGACAAAAAAAAATGTTAACGGAAGCCAAGAGAGACTCTGAAAGGAAGCAGATACATAAAAGGCAGCCCAATCGAATATGAAGAAGTTATAATTACTTTGTGAGTAACTTTTTTTCTCCCCTGTGCATATATTGAAAACAGTTGCGGTAATACAAACATCTTCGCAGCAGGCGCACGCGGGGGGGGGGGTGGGTGTTTATGTCTGGATTGGCATTCGAGGCAGCTGAGAGGAAAACCACTTCCTCTTCACTCTGCGCAACAGACTCAGCAACAGCCACAAAGAAGGGGAAGAGAAAGACATGATGACAAATGCAACATCGAATTCGTTGACGTTGAATCACATAAGGAATGTTTTCACTTAACCGGTTTTGTTTGAATGTCAGGTTGAAAGGAGCAGTTGTGTACGTTTCTATTCTCCAAAAATACTGAATTTACTACAATTACTTGTAAGTCACAGAGAGAATGAGAGAGAGAACATTACGCACCAACCCTGTGGTTCGGGAGGCAAGCAGGTTTGGCCGCTCTTGGTCGAAATGTTGGCGTCCTTTGTATCAAGCGTCAACACAAACACAATACCCCCACGTCCCACCCGTCCATAAACACACATAAATAAGCTGTTGTCCAATGGCCCCCGAAGCCAGTCGTGTAGAGTAAACATGCACAGTAGGGCCTTTTAGTGTGTGAGTGTGTAAACATGATAATTATTTTTGACATCCAGTCAAACAGCAGCTGGAGTGGAGATCAGCTGGTTAAAAGTTAGCGACGAAGAAGTAGTTCAAAAACACAAGCAATGCTTTGGAAGACGGAACCTTTAGAAGAAGATGGAACCCGAAACCTCTGACATTGTTTCCACATTAAAAATGTGGTGAAAGGATGTTTAATGACTCGCTGACCAAATATCCCTCTCTCCATGTGGAAACTGGAAGTTGCTCAGGCAACTTCCCACAGCGAGAAAAAACACAAGAACATTAAAATAGATCATAGGCGACGGATTGTCCAACGACTTTGATTGTCGCTGGGACACTACAAAAACATACATAAAAAATAAAATAAGATACATAAACAGGCTAAAACCCATTTTATTCACGTAGCTCATCTAAAATGTATTTAAAAAATATATGAATCTATATATAAGAAACACAATATTTAATTCTACATCCATATATATAAATACATAAATAAAAAAAAACATGTGACACGTTAACAGCCAATGCAGGTGCTTGGCCTGCAGCTTGATTTAAATAACACACTAAAACACATATAATGAGGAATGTTGGCCACACACACACACACACACACACACACACACACACACACACACACACACACACACACACACACACACACACACACACACACACACACACACACACACACACACACACACAGGGGGAAAAAAAACAGGCCGTTTCCTTTCTTTTATGAGTCCTTGGAAGAAGAGCTCCATGTATCCTTGATGTCGCACTAAAAGGTAAAAGGGAAGAAGCGTCAGTGAACACTGGTTCAAATCCATAATTTCTCGTCATGTTGCTATCAACAACAAAGTCCATTAACACCTTTAAGTCTAAGAGCACATTATACATCGAAATAGAGAGTACATTTATTTTTATTGTATTTTATTCTTTATATTTTTATCTTATTCTATAAGTATTCCACTTACTGTATTACGTTTTAGGAGTCAGCTAGTCGGTCTATTAGAAAGGAATTTTCTACTTTTTATTTTATTTTATTTTTTATTTTTTCCTAGGACATATTGTGTGCTATCACCGGGTGCGTTGCATTACATTTCACTGCATATATGTATGGAAGTATGTATATGTATGTGACAAATAAAAAATCTTGAATCTTGAATCTTGACATTTCCTTCATCGACGTAACACACAAGGTAGTAAACAAAGAGTAAACTCAAGGATTCTTGAACCAGTTTAGAGGCCTTACGCGCTAGGGAAAACAACAAAAAACAAAAAGACATTGGAACTCCCACAGCAAGGCAAAGTATTCATACATATTAGGACACATTTTCAATTTTTCCAGTTCACTGCCCCGCCCCCCTCCCCTACCAGACTCACCCACTAATCCTGTCGACAGAGAAATATGAAAATGACGGAACACGATGAACAAAAAGTTCACTTTGCCGTGGCCCAGAATTACAGGGCTTTCCAGATTATCTGCTGCTCTCTGAAATTGAATTTCCTCCTACAATAGCTAAAGAAAGGCCAGTTAAATAATGATCTATTGTGTAGTTTAGGGTTCATTACGGTTTCAGCAGCAGCAGTAGCACTGAGCTGTATACCTGCAGTGTGAGGTTTCATCAGCTCTCCGGCTGCACCGTGGAGTCCCACAGCGACGTGTCCTCCTGTTTGGCGAGCGTCTGGCTCACAAACCTCATCATCCCAGTCAGAGAATCCAGATCCACCTCCGACTCCTCCTGCAACCGCCAGGGCTCACTGCCCTCCTTCCCCGCCTGCTGCGGGACCCTGCCTGCCTCCGTCTCCTCATTCTCCTTCTCCCCGTCCACCATGTAGGTGAGGGGGTTGAAGGACAAGTCCGGTCCCGATGTGAGCTCCAGGGCGCTCAGGCCCTGCCAGGAGCTGTTCACGACTTCGGGGAGGGGGGAGATGGAGGGCGAGGACGACTCCCAGGGCTGCTGGCTCAGGGCCTCCATCAGGGTGGCCCTCAGGGCCTGAGGGAGACCCAGGGACAAGTCGGGGCTGGCGGTCCGCAGCCAATCGCAGGATGGCCGTGGCCCGCTGTGGTCCGGCGAGCGGGGAAGTCGCATGCAGTCGCCCGCCGGAGAGCGTCTCTGGGAGGGCGGAGGGGAGAGGGCGGGGGAGTGTGTTTCCGGGTGCAGAGGAGGGGGGTGCGTGATGGGATGGTGGTGTTCAGACGATCTCTCCAGACTGGACATCCTGGTCTGCAGACGAGTAAACTCAGACTCCTGCACGAGGAGGGGAAAGGGAAAACCATGGCGGCATTTTGAGAGCAATAAGAGAAAGGCCCTGCATTTTGATATATACAAGCTTACAAATTAAAAGTCTATGAAGTTATATTTTTATTTTGGTCCATCAAGCTAAAGTTCCCGATGTGCTACATTGTCCTCTCTGCTACAAAGGTCTTCTCTGGCTGGGATGGTGGTTACAAGGACGCAGCAAAATGGCTTGATTGGAGAGTCTCCATGGGCCTCATCCACGTGGTTTGAGCACAAATTTGGGATCCAACAAGATGTTCTTACTTGAATTAGTTCTAACTTTTATTATTATTATATATTAAATAACCTGTAGCCGCAACCCTCCCACTAAAGACCACTACGTACAATTACTCCATCGACCTCCTGGCTACAAGCAGCAACAGCCTCTGTGCAATTAAAAGATAGAATAAACAACTTTTGGAAACAATAAACAACTGTTGACCCCGGCACCGTGGGGCGGCAAGCTGGCTGCAGCAGTCAAGAGCTGATCGGCTCCTCCTCTTTGTTTATTTCTGAGCCGCACCAGGAATGTTATAAGGAGAAATCAAGGCACGTGTCTTGTCAATTTAGAATGGTTACAATTTTCAGTGTGCATGTGTTCAGGAACAAATGTGGCCGATACACACGCGCCATGAATCTGGTCCTGTTATTAGTGAATGAGGCCCAATGTCTGAAAACATCCTACACTTGAATCTTTAAAGGCACTGTAAATTCAATTGCGCCAGTTCCCCGCTGACAAAGCTTTTGAGGCAAAACATGCTCATCACAAACTCTACCTTGATGAGGAGGGTCTCGTTGGCTATTTCCAGGCCCTTCTCAGTGTCTTGGAACTTGGTCTGCAGCTGGACCGTTTGGGCTCTGGCGTGGTTTAGCTGAACTTGGAGATCACTGTTCTCCACCCTGGTCTGGTCACACAGTGTCCTGGCCTGGTCAAGCTGGGCTGCAGTCAGATGGAGCTGGTCTTGTCTCTGGTCCAGCTTGGCTTGGAGATGACCGTTCTCCACCCGGGTCTGGTCGCACAGTGCTTTGGTCTGGTCCAGTTGGGTTGTGGTCTGATGGAGCTGGGCTTGGCTCTGGTCCAGCTCCATTTGGAGACGACGGACTTCGGCACCATTTTGCTCCAACACCGTGTTGGCGAGCTCCAGTTGCGCCGTGGCTTTGTCCAGCTGGGACTGCAGTTGTGACGCCTGGGCTCTGACCTGGTCGTAGTTTGCCTTGGCCTGGTCCAGCTGAGACTGACTCTGTTGGACCTTTGCACTGAGCTGTTCCTGCGACGATTGCATTCTAGAGGATATCTGCTCCGACACCTTGAGCAGCTGGCCTCGTGTCTGCTGGAGGGACTCCACCTGGGGGACAGAAAGAGGGGAGTGGTGAGGCAGGAGCAACAATGCAAAACTGAGCACGTACACATGCGCACTGATTATATGAACATAGTCTTTAGAAGGCAGTACTACAATTATACCAGTGATCATTGAAACAGTATAGTGCAATTCCTGAGTCTAACCTGACTCGTACATGTGAGAAACCTGATGCAGAGCGATTTCTGCCCCCCCGTATATAAATGGAGTAATAACTTCACTAGATTGGTAAAATTGAGCAAGAACCATCTCGAGACACAGAAGTCGTTGAGAGAAGTCACAGGGGTGTTAAAGAACCTTCCCTCAAAAGTGCGTATCAGCATCGAACGCACAATGTTTATTCATCTGTAAATGCACAATGTGTATTAAAACTTGCATTGTTAAGAGAGGTCTTTGGTTCAGCATTTTGGCCACAGCAGAGAAAGCCTATGAGGCCTTTTGAGAGGGACAGAGCTTGAAAACCAGACTACTGGTCTTGTTGCCACAATCACACGAATGCTATGGCAAGGCTTTGTTCTAATTAGTCTGTAGCTTGATTATGGGAAGTACCACATCCCATAACCATTCAGCAGTATGGGACGTTTCGTGCCGAGATTTCAGCTGACACTGAAGGATAATCTGGACACAAAAAAAATGAGTGGACCCAGCCAGGCCGCCGAATTCCAGTTGGACTAGATGAAGTGGGGTTCCAGGTGTGACTGACTTTTTGTGGAAACCTTTTACGGTGACCTATTTGAATTCTGGGAATGGCTTGTACGGAAAAACTACAAGGATCTTTGTCGAACGAATCAGACTTTCAGCTCGTCTTTTTGCCATTATGTTTTAAAAAAGTTATCCTGCCATTAACCAATCGGAGCCTGGTAATTCCATGATTACATTTTTTAATTTGTAGTTGAATTTCTTTTAGGGGGGAAAAAGGGCCACTGTAGCATCTAGAGGTTAAGTAAGGTATTGCATATGCTGGCCGCACCTCCTTGCTGTGCCGCCCCCTCTCCAGCTCCAGCTTCTGCTGCAGGCACATGACCTTGCTCTGCAGATGGGACTCAGACTGCAGCCAGCTCTCCTTGTTCGAAGCCAGCTCCTCTTCCATAAGATGCAGATGAATCTCCTGTAACAGATAAACGTTGGTAATAATGCAGGGAATAAGAATTTAGCTCTAATCTAAAGGATTTGATAGGAGTGCATGCGACTAGGCTTTGGCCTCACCATGTCCTCCGTCTGTTGCCTGGCGGCCTCCAGCTCCATGCCCAGGGACAGACAGCGAGACTGAGACTCCCGCAGCTCCTGAGCCGTGCTCTGAAGCTTCTCTCCACACACATGCAGCTCCTCTGAGTTCTAACATATGAAAAACACACAACGTGGCGCATGTGTGTTAGGCTCTGTACAGAGCTGAGAATGTGTCTGGAAGTGTGCATACACTCACTGAGCACTTTTTTAGAAACACTGGTACACCTACTCATTCATGCAATTATCTAATCAGCCAATCGTGTGGCAGCAGTCGTATATATAAAATGATCCACGGGTCGGCAGCTTCGGTTAATATTCACATCAGCCATCAGAATGGAGAAAAAAGGTGATCACAGTGTTTGACTGTGGTATGACTGTTGGTTCCAGACAGACCGGTTTGAGTATTTCTTTAACTGCTGATCTCCTGGGATTTTCATGCACAACAGTTTCGAGAGTTCACTCAGAATTGTGCGAAAAAAAACACAAAACATCCAGTGAGCAGCAGTTCTGCGGACAGAAAAGCCTTGTTGATGAGAGAGGTAAATGGAGAATAGCCAGACTGTTTTGAGCTTACAGAAAGGCTATGGTCACGTAGATAACCTCTCTGTACAATTGTGGCGAGCAGAAAAACATCTCAGACTGCACGACACGTCGAACCTTGAGGCGGATGGGCTACAAGAGCAGAAGAGATTTTAGAGGGACAGTGCCTGTGAGGTTTCACTTCTGTCAGCCAAGAACAGAAAGCTGAGGCTGCCGTGGGCACAGGCCCACAAAAACACGGGAGCCTGGTCTGATGGCCACAATTTACCATTTTTAATGGCTACTTTTCCAGCATGATCACGCACCATGTCACAAGGCAAAAGTCGTCTCAAACTGGTTTAATGAACATGACAATGAGTTCAATGTTCTTCAGTCGCCTTTCCAGTCACCGGATCTGAATCCAATAGAACACATTTGGGATGTGATAGAACAGGAGATTTGCAGCATGAATGTGCAGATGACAAATCTGCACGAATTGTGTGATGCAATCATCTCAAACATTGACCAGAATCACAAAGGAATGTTTCCAACATCTTGTGGAATCCATGACAAGCAGAATAGAGGCTGTTTTGAGAGCAAAGGGAGGCCCTACCCAGTATCAGTATAGTGTTCCACAGAGAGTTGTCAGTGATGTAAATTGCTGTTATCGGGAACCGTTAATTAGTTCACGAGTCCATTTGCAGTATATTGCATGAGTTCTGAAGAGTAATGGAGACCGAAATTTCATGTAATTTAATTCATTGTCATGATTTTCTTGCTTTGCAGTGAATTCAGGCTGGATGCAGAAGTGAACCCACAGACTTTCGGAGCGTGCAGCCACCATGTCTCTCTTTCTCCATGTACTTTAGGTTATTTTCAGATGCACTAAGCGCAAGTTGCCTGGGCCCAAAACAAGACTCAAGGTGTCATCACCCACGTTCGCTGACTGACGGGGTATCTGCAGTCATCAGCACATCCTATTTAAGACCTTTTTGTTGTTTTTAATTATATCTAGGAGAAATTAACACAAGAATCCTATATCTGTTGCATATTCACCTGATTATGGAGTGGTTTTTCAGATGGGATTTAATCTAAATCAGGACTAAGATAATGCTAGTTCAATTCATCCAGAATTTAAAAATGCCTTGCTCTGACATTGCTTAAGTTAAAATTATTTAGTTGTAGACTAGGACGTCCTAACCTGAGGTCATTAAGGACTAGTCAGCTCCTTCTGTCTGGTCATGGTGTTGGTCTTAGTCCAGATAATCCATTTTCTTTATTGTCAAGGTCGACCTAGAGGTCAACATCCATTACTCGAAGATAACCTGCCTCTGGTCAGATTTAATTTAAGTATTCACTTAGACCTATTAGCTCTAATCTTCCTTCTGGAAATCAGACTAGGGCAAGTCTGAGACTATTTAAAACCATAACTGTGAAAGGCCATTTCAGTTAGTCCAGTTTAAAAGTGTGATTTAGTATAAGAATAGGCCTAGTCTGTCCCTGATTAGAGACAGATTATAGATTATACTGCAAAATATAATTTCAGACACCTTTATAATAATGGCCTTTTTAAGTACATTCACACGACCCACTGGACTGACCTTCCTGTCCCGGTCGTTCAGCTCCCTCTGGACCTCCTTCAGCTCAGCCTCCCTCGTCTCCAGAGTCTGCTGCAGAGCCTCCACCCTCCTCTCCATCTCCTGCTTGTGATCCCTGATAGCCACATCCATCTGGCTCAACTGAGACAGCATGAGCGACGGGGTTAAAAGCGAATACGGTCATCTCAAATGAGATCTCATAGGCAGACAAAAAGGATTTGTGTGTGTGTGTGTGTGTGTGTGTGTGTGTGTGCATTGTACCAGCTTCGCTCGCTGTTGGAGCTCCCCCTTTCTCTCCTTGAGGGCGGTGTCCATGTGTAGCACCTCGTGCGTTCTCTCCTCCAGCTCCTTCTGCGTTTCCCTACGAAGTCGGACAAACACGGAACTCATCAATTAATTTGTGGCGCTGGATCAAGAAGGTACAGGCTGGACGAGGTCATAGGAGGACAGAAGACAGAGTGCTCCTCTGTAGCGTAATGGTAGACTCGCGACACAGCGCTTGATTATTATGGGGACTAAATATACTCTTGAGTGTAAAAAAATAAAGAATAAGTAAATCCCATGGAAAATGGCTATATGGCTAATATGGTCCAAATAAGGGCTGATATATATTAAAAACCCGTTGTTTTCATTGTGCAAGTTGTGGACTGATTGAGCAGTTATACTGCTATTGAGTGGTCACTTGACATGTTCAAGTTCAAGAGATTATGTGTCACATACCTATGCTGACCTTTCCGTTGCCCGTGTGCGTTTTGATCAGAAAGATAATATCCTTCATGGGTGAAGAGGAGGGAAAGGGAGGGGTAAATGACTAATGGCCAACTGTCTGCAAAATGTATACAGTGGCCCACTGTGTTTCCTCTACACAGGAGCTACTTTCAATCAGTTCTGGACAGGGTTTTCCCCCCACGGTGCTTGGTGTACTGTACAGGGAACTTGTGGGGGCCGCGAGTTACGAGACCTGTGCATGTGATGGGCTGGTCTGTGTCGGCAATAACAACAACAACAATGATGATGATAAAGAAAAGAAAAACAGCACACGGATGAGGGCGAGGAATTGAAAAGTATTTTCTTGAAATCAGAATAAGTTATTGAGCTTCAAATATCGATTTACATTAATAAACATTGTGAATTGACAAACAATGATGAGACAATAAACAACATGAGATAAAAAACTGCATAAAAAAAGGAAACACTGAACTTTGGTCTTTTTTTGTGGAAGATATAGAAGTGTTCATGGTAAATATAATGGACAAAACTCAACAATTAGCATCAAAGCAGTAATGTCTAATGTCCTGAAGAACAGAACCCTGGTGCGGTACATCTAAACACAATGAATAAAATACAGTCCCACTGTCCGCATCTGTTTTCACTCACTCGTTAATATTCATTTCCTCACAACATCACTCCAGGTATTAACAAGGAATTTGACATTGGCCTTCGCAATTTAACGTGTTGAGTTGTCCGTTTCCCTTTTGAAAAACACAGTCGTAAATAATGGTTCTACTTTCCATTAGGTGATAAACATTTTATGGCTTTATAAGACAATTGGAAGCAACAAGCAATTATTTTAACTCTCCACCCTGTTGCATAACAAGTTCACGCTCATATATCGATACACAAACACCCGTTCTTCAACAAGTAGAGGTTTTCAGAAGGACCATATCAGAACAGAGGGCTTTTTTTTTCAGCTGGGGGATTTTACTTATCGCAATCAGCATGAGTGATAGAAGTTTTTTGCATTGCTGGTTGTGTCAACAGTGACTGAGTTACCTCAGTTCCCCGAATAATAAAACTCATGGCAGGAAAAAAAACAAACTCATGTCATCCGTCCTCATTGTCCAACTGGTTGAGTTGGGCTGAGTTGAGTTGAGTTGAGATCCGGGCCTTCTGTGGTGACGAGCGGTCTACAGTGAGAAACAACTGGAAACAAACTCCCAAGTTGCTATTGCTTGACACACATTACCATGATGATAGAAGTTAGTTTTGTTTAGTCAGCCCTTGGCAGTAAAAATAATTCTCAACTCGCTAAGAGTGACCGGTGATTCAATGGTTGCATGGAAACGACAAGCAGCTCTGCTTTGGAGGTTTTCACAAAAAAATGTCGTGTGTACTTCCTTCGATCCGATCCAAAGACGGTGGAAACGTTGTTCATACAGTATAAAGAAACACTGCAGAGGGATGAGCTAGTGTTGAGATGTTTATCTTTATCCATGGTGTGTGTGTGTGTGTGTGTGTGTGTGTGTGTGTGTGTGTGTGTGTGCGCGTGTGTGGATAAATTAAAATAATGAAATTAAATTAAATCCAAATAAAAGTGCATATGTAAAATGTGTGTATACAGTGGTAAGGAGAGAAAAAGGGGGGGGGGGGGGGGGGCTTCTGCACCCGCTGCCGGCATGTTTTGTTTTCAGTGTGGGTGTACCTCCCCTCACCTAAGCTCCACGCTCAGCTTGTCCAGTGAGGCCTTCCGCTCGTCAGCGGTTGCCTGGCTCTTCTGTAGGACGTCCCGGAGCTCCTGCAGGCTCACAAGCGTGTCACTCAGCTCACCACGTACTGCCTGCAGCTGGCCTTCCAGCATTTGGACGCGTTGCGACGAGCCGCGCCGGTCCTCTTCACTCCTATGGAGCTTCTCCTCCAGGTCCACCACTGTGAGGAGCGCAGAGTCAGAGAGAGGAGAGAGCGGGAAGAGTGGATTCAATATACTCTACCTTCTGAACTACACCATGTAGTTCAATGTATGTTTACTGTGTTTTTTGATTTACAGGCTTATTGCCAGCATTTGGTTTCCTGTCAAGGCTCATATTTAATGTAAAGGTTTATTGTACATCACCATTTCTATCTTAAGTTCATCTTTCTGCTTCATGGTCGAGGAGGAATGGGAGGAATATAGTATCTATCTATCTATCTACATAAGTCCCTCGAATTTCTAGTATATTTTATATATATATATATATATATATATATATATATATATATATATACACACACACACACACACACACACACACACACACACACACACACACACACAGTATTTAAAATCCATTGTAATAATTACAACACAATCAAAAAGTAAAGACAAATATTAATAATTAAACTTAGGAGTCTCACCCAGGTCGTTCCTCTTGTGTAGCAGGCTCTGGGCTTGCTGCAGGCTGTGCTCCATAACTTTGATCTGCGAGGTCCGGGCACCCGCCTCGCGCCGCAGCCGCTGCAGCTCCGACTCCATGGACGACAGCTCGCTGCGGCACTTGGTCATCTCCATGGTCAGGTGGCTGTGTCGGGAGAGAAAGAGAATTCATTCTAAAAAAAACCCACAAAAGCAGTGTGGAGAAAAATAAACCAAACTTAGCTGTCAGGAAATATAATTTTGAAAATGCTAAAGAGACACAATTCAAAACTCCCTCTCGGTCCCCACCTTACTGTGAAAAGGGCTCCCATTTCTGTCTTGAGGCACTGTTCTAGAACAGCACTTACGAACGAAAAAATAAAGCTTTTGACGCAATTTGCTACAGGTTTGCACAAAATGTATACATGCTAAAACAAAACGACTTCTTTAAGGACATTCCTCTACACACTCAAAAACTGCCTCATATCTTAAATTGATTAGGAATGGAAAGCTGGAGTAAAATACAGCAAAAAAAAAAAGAAAATGTAATCTTGACAACATCCCCGGGTTTCTGAGAATGAGCAGTTGAAAATATATATAGTATCCAAGGAGGAGGAGGAGGGGTTAGAGGCATTCACACATGCGTACGGTGACAAAAGGATGGGACGCGGTGTAAAGAAGTAGTCATGAGACCATCTCAGCAAGCCCCGCGGGGTACGGAGGTTAAAATAAGTCTGCGCCGTGGGTCAGAGGAGCGTCCCGCTTACGTAACATAAATCGTCTCTCACACAAAACAACAGGTTGACAAAAGTCCCATAGAGGCTGCAGAACGCAACGCCACTTCCAGTAAGAGAAGGCTCCATGGAGGTTTTTCCCCATTTACGTGAGGTGATAAATACAGCTGAAAATGGGAACAGAAGGTAAAAAAGAAGCTGTAAAAGTGTCCGTCTTAAGAGCTGTGTGGCACACCTTAAAGCGGCAGATGTGACAATTTTGTTGCCATATTCTTTGAGAACACAACAAACATAGCAAGAGATAGTAGGGGTGTCAACATTCCGATTCAAAATCGAAAATTGATCGAAATGAGCTTTCCATTTTCGAAGTTCGAAATCACAAGCAGGTTTGCAATTCTCCGTGTATTTTTGTGGGTAATATTGTCCACTGCGCTGCATCCATCGGTGCGAACGGTGTTAACGGTAATTAGCTCACCTGCGGCAAGTAAACTCTGTGTTCGGGCAAGGGGAATGCCTCTTGCAGTTTTTTGATCGGGCAAGTGAAAAATGAATGTGATCTCTAATGTAAGGTTATCTGAAAATAAACTGTGTACTGTACTGTGGGGGGAGGGCAGGATGGATAGATGACCAGAGGGATGCATAGAGACAGACAGACAGACAGCGCTGGGCAGGACCCTTACCTGACGGAGGCGGAGAGCTGCGTGGCCTCCTGGCTCCTCTCCTGCACCTCCTTCTCGTGCACCCGGGCCTCCGTCTCTCTGTTCCTCAGCTCCACCTCCAGCGAAGCCCGTGCTCGCTCCAGCTCCCTCTCCAGACCTGACACCTGCGTCAGACACGTCCCAACAGTCAGACACAACTCGCTCTTGGTTCGATGGTGGGATTTTTTCATAATAAAAGGAGTATAATTGGTTTTATGTTTGGGAGTTTCTAATGTCAAACTTTGATTTGAGTGTAAATGGTTTTTAGGGTACTCAATCTTTCAAGTAGCGGCTTTATGCACACAATGAAAAACAACCGAATTATCTCATGATAATCATCACTAGCCTATTTATCCTCTAAAAGCTACAATGCAAAACATGACATGGAGGCTTCTGTAATGAGAATTGTTATTTGTGTCTAATAATATTCACCTCACAGGGGATTAATAAAGAACTATCTTAACTTGTCCACTATCTAAACTGTTTCTGCAGTCAATAAAAGACAGCACCGTGTTTATAAAGAAATCACAGTGGCTCAACAGTCATTTATGTATGCATATGCAGTATATTGTATGTAGTTTACTTAATATTGTACTTGATTTTACAGTGCTTTAAGTTATGAGAAAAGTGCTTTATACATGCATTATTTATTTTTTATTATTATTGTTATAAATGCAAGTGAACATTAACAAATTGTATGGTAAAAGAATTCAAGGCTAAGGCAGTTTATTATGGCTATGTTTGTTTATTGTTAATTTATTCAGAAATGGATCAAAATATATATATATTAAAAAAAAAAAAAACTAAAAAAATATGCAACGGCATTCCCTAACTTTTAGTAGCCACTTTCGTATTGTTACAAAATATCCACCATATATTTTAAAGCGCACAGTGACACATGGTTTTAACGGCTGCCGTGTCCTGCTACCGTGGCTTTAAACCGCTGTGAAAAAATTATTTAACTACTTTATCCGTCTCCAAATGGGATTCAATATTGGGGAACACTGTAGTCTACTTTGCTTGTGAAAGAAGCGTTTCAGAAAGCAGAACCAGCAAAAAAATTAAGAAAAGAACTTGGCGTACCACCCCCCCCTGGGCGGTGATGAAGACTCACAAGTCTGTGATTTGTACAGATGTGTGTCGTTCCACGCAACTGGCAACTTAGCATTGCAATTCGGAACACAAGCAACTGTGTGATCCTCGTTGCAAAGACAGCGATAATAATTTTCTGTAAAGATGATAATTTAAATAACTATTTAGAAAGTAAGACAATGGAGGCATTTAGAAAAAACATTAAAAAATAATAACATCTCCACATTTTTGTTGTTTTACTGAAAAAAAAACCTCAAAATGAAGAATGTTTCTTATGCTTTTGTTGTGCTGGTAAGCCAAGTCAAGTCAGTTGTTTGAGGTAAAGCCTTGAGACTTTCCTAGGAAAGTCAATGTCTGTCGGTTTTTTTTATTTGTAAATAATGAGTGTTTTGCAAGTAAATCAGAAATGATAAGGTTTGGAATACCCAAGGGCCCTGCTTGACCATTGCCATCGCAAAGCAGGGCATCACAACCCCTCAGACCACTCATCGCGGGTTTCTTTTGTATATGACCCTAAGCAGGTGTTGCGATATGCATACGTACGTCATGGGAGGTTGTGGACTGTGGCCTACCTGTCTCTGCAGGAGGCTCTGGCTCTCCTCCAGCTCAGCTATGCGGGCCGTGCCCTCGCTCAACATGGTCTGCTGCGCCTGCAGGGAGCGCTGCAGCTGCAGGTTCTGCTCGCCGGAGCTCTGGCACACCGCGTTGGTGCTCTGCAGCTTATCCTGGAGCGACGTCAGCAGACCCAAGCTGGCACAAATCTAGGGAGACGGTCACGGGAGCATGGCGGACCAAAGGCGTATGTTTACGTGTGTGTGTGTGTGTGTGCGGGATGGGTCTCACAATCCTTTAACACAAAATTGGTACACACTGTAATAAGCTAGTTAGTACATGCCCTTTCGATACACCCGCCATGGGTTAAATAGATACATACATAGATTCCCTCCAGTGCATGCCAGTTCAAAATGGCACAGTTTTACAAAATGTAAGGAATATAATATTAAAACTTCAGGAGGACCAGTCGAGTCCAGATTTCTTCAGTCAATGATTTAGTCGTGTTTATGCGGACTGCCAGGTGCTCTGTTGCCATGCAGGGGTGTCCTCCTCTTGCGTGCGTGTGTGACTTTGGAGGCCACGCCCTGCTAGGGATGCAACGGTACAGTGGGCTCACGGTTCGGTATATATCACAGTTTTGGGGCCACGGTAAGGGTACGGTTTTGGTATCTTTATATTCAAGAAAATAACAATTTAAATAAAAAAATGTAGAAGGTGTAATGCTTTGTGTGTATTGCTGTGGGGGGAGACCGGGGTTGCGGTTCATTAGTTCATTTGCATAAATTCATCTGATTGGAGGTGAGGTGTCCAGGATAGTGGATAATTCAAATATTCATTTCCATTCATTATATATATATATATATATATATATTTAAAAAATATTTCACAATTTAAAAAATATTAAATAAAACCAGTACTATATTAGAATACATTATATATTATATATAGATCTTGTTGGATAATTTGCTACTACCACCAAGATCTGCTACATATAGTTATTTTTGTGAAGAACAGGTATAAACAGTATGTTTCACACATAAATAATAATAGTAAAATAACTTATTGTAATAAAACCTCACATTCCGACCAGTGCGTGTGTGCCTTGGCTTTCTGAACCTGACGTGACAGTGGGTGCGCTCCTTTTCAGCCAGGGCACCTCCCGGTGAGGGAGGAGCATAGGCTATATGAGAGACAAACATAGAGGGACATACAAACATAGAGACATGACAGAGAGGGGGAAACATTTGCCGGCGGCAGGAGACGGCAACTTAAACAAACAACATAAAACTGTAAAAATCTCATCACCCAGCGAGACTCGGTTCCCTTCATTTCTACAAAAGATCCGTTCAAAAGAATGTCTCGTCGTCTGTGAACGACGAGACACTACCTGGTGCGAGTAGAGAAGTTTGTAATAAATAGGGACAGGGCCATCTCAGGGGTTTATTTTCTGACTGGACACCTTGATTGATTGCACTCTTTACAAAATCATTTCTATGTAGTTCTATCTTGTGTTTCTTTTGAAAAGGCTGCTGCGCACAGTTGAAAAAAATAGACCTCTTGCGCAAAAATAGAGAAATGCCACGTGGACCCCACATGACTGACGTGGAGGAGCTCCAACACTGGATTCAATAGGATGCAGCACTTACTGCACACCGCGCCCATACGCCAATGTGTCCGGTGCACATCTACCTTAATACCACGGTTCAGGTGTGCCTATTGAACCCTAGGAGGCGTACCAAACGGTTCAATAGTATCCCATGTACCGTTGCATCCCTACTCACTGCGCAGGGGTCTCCTCCTCTCGTGTGCGACATTGCAGTTCACACAGATAATCAAAGATAGTCGATTGATATAAATAGAATGTACATACAGACAGACATATTCTTAGAATAATTTATAACCTACATACCCATAACAATAATCTATCTTCTGCATTTGTATATTTTTATACAATACTCACAAAAAGTTCGGGATATTCGGCTTTTGGGTGAAATTTCAGGATGAACCTAAAATGCACTATAACCTTTACAGGTGAACTTAATTTGACCTTCTCTAAACTTTTGAATGCACATGTCCAACTGTTCAATGTTTCAGTACTTTTTGCACAACTTGCTGTTCTCTAACAAGGAGCTGAACGGCAAAATTCACAACAGGTGTTTGATCCATGAATCAACCAATACATTTCCTGGATCAATTAGAATTGGTATTTAAACAGTTCTCTTCATCATGCTGTTCACATTTTGACATCATGAGACCAAGACGACACCTTACAACTGATCAACAGTACCTCGCCAATGTGAGGCTTCAAACATGATGTTCTCAGAGGGAAATGGCCACTGAGCTTAGATGGTCACAGAGTGTCATCAGCAGGTTGCAACAGAGATACAGAGAGACTGGAAGAGCCACAGAAAGGCATAGAAGTGGACGTCCTTTGGCCACATCCTACACTGATGACCGCTTCATTGTGAACAGTGCCCTGCGAAACCGGATGATGAATGCCACTCAACTCCAGGCACATTTAAGGGAGGTGAGAGGCACCCAAGTGTCACGTCAGACCATTCGAAACCGTTTACATCAGCGTGGTCTATGTGCTAGACGACCTGCAAGGGTACCTGACCACACCACCAGGCACAGGCTTCATTGTCTTGCACGGGCCAGGGAGCATTTAGGCTGAACGAGGGACCAGTGGCCTCAGTGCTGTTCTCTGATGAAAGTCAATTCACGCAGAAATGATGGCCGCCAACGATGTTGGAGACGTCAAGGAGAGCGCTATGCATCAGCCACTGTTGTCACCAGACGAGCCTTTGGTGGTGGTGGTGGTGTTACAGTGTGGGCAGGTGTGTCTAGTCAATACAGAACTGCCCTACACTTTGTGAATGGTACAGTGACAAGCCCATACTACCTGAATAACATCATTAATCCAGTCATTGTGCCCCTGCATGAACAACACAGGCCTAATTTCATCTTCATGGACGACAATGCTCCAGCTCATCGAGGTCGCATCATTAGGGAACGGCTGCTGGAGACTGGGGCACCTCAAATGGAGTGGCCTGCACTTTCTCCAGACCTGAATCCCATAGAAAACCTATGGGATCAGCTGAGTCGCCGTGTAGAGGCTCGTCACTCCGTACCCCAGAACCTCAATTACCTGAGGGTCGCCCTTCAAGAAGAGTGGGGGGCCAGGCATTTTTTGTTGTGGTAAACCCACCACTGTTGTTGGCTTTTGTTTCAATCAATTGTTTGAGATGAGGAAATCACCATTGCCTGCTTCTACTTAAATGCCCTACTTTCATGATATAATATCACTGTAGCGTGAACTTTTTACATTTTCCATAAATTTCACCCAAAAGCCAAATATCCCTTACTTTGTGTGAGTAGTGTATATCAGATTATTATCTGTTTTTTTATTTTTGGGCTATTTTTATATATTTAACTTTATTTATTTTTACTTCACTTTTTATTCTATATTATTATTATTATTATTATTATTATTATTATTAATAATAATAATAATAATCATTTTATTCAAAATTTGGTTAAGCTTACTTTTTTTTTTAATGCCAACCGTCTGAAGAGAAACACACCAAACTTCACCAGAGCAAAGTCCCGGTATATGTGTACTTGGCAGAATAAAACAGATCCTGATTATCATTGTAGCGGGGCTTTACTCCAATTTATATGGAAGCGAGATTCATGCCAAATCAAGATGTAAATTGGATTTTTGTCAAATAAGGCTCACATTTGAATGATCTTTTCCCAAACATGCACAGGTTTACATTCATTATTAAAACTAGTGAAAAATATCTTCTTGTCCCTTGTTAATCAAATGGAGTTGCTTTTCATGGGGATGTGAGATTCTCATGCAGCATGTGAAACCAGTTCAACCTGCGGCAAAAATACTGAATGGTGAACAGCGCTATTGATTTTTTGTTTTGCTTTAAGGCTTGTGTCCAGAAGGGGAAAGCATTAGATGAGAATAAACAGATTGTGCCTTTTGAATTACAATCCCACATTTGTGCACACACGTGCATTACAAACTTCCTGAGTTGCTAGTTTATATATGTTTACAGTTTATTTTCAATATCGATGTAGTTTTCGAGTCCTAAATCTTGGACTATTTGTTTGTTGTCTTCAGAATATAATTATATAATCTATTAAAATCGATATTTATCTGTTGGATACATTCAACATGCTTTTTACAACAAAAAAAATACGAAAATGCAAAAATCAAGTCACCTTCTTGACTTTTATTTCACTCTTCTTTCATTTGGCCTCCATTTTGACTGAGTAAAGTTAGCTTAGCTTAGCTTAATTTGTTCATCTTCCTTATGAATTACAGTGTGATTTGTTTTGAGGGGTGTGATATAGAGACAGACAGTTTCTTTGCTTAGTAATCTCCACGTTACCTTGTCAGTCTTCTGCTGAAGCTCAGCCTCATAGCTCTCCTTAACCTCCTTCATCTGCCACAGGTGGCGGCTCAGCTCCTCTCTGCACGCAGAGAGGGACGTCTCCAGCTCAGACGCCTGGAGACACACACACGTGGGGGGTAGACATTTAGAGATGACAGAATCCATAGTTTAATGGATATTGCTGTGCCCTCCGGCTCATGATACCAACCATTTTGGCAGAGTTGGCTGCCTGCTCGTTGAAATGCTGCAGTGCCTCCTCGCTGCGTCTCGATTCGGCCTCCTTCGCCTTTAAAAACGAAACAAACGCAGGCTAAGGCGAGTTGAGAACCACGAGCGATAACAGGTGAGGTGCAGCTTGTTTTGCTAGGAGCTTCCATTTGTCTTCTGTCATGCAAATTATTCATCTGTATAATTTTTTTTTATTACTGATATTACTGGGGATGCATTTAATAACAATAATAACAGTAGAGGAAAAAAAACAAAAAACATTTCACAACCAACCACCACAATGGCAATTGGTTAATACAGAGAATAGTGTACATATGTTTACTAGCAATTTTTGGTTTTGGTGTATGCAGAGAAAGAAAGAGAGGCACAAATTGCGCATTAAGCATGGGGGGGGGGGGGGGGTGTTCCAGTGTTCCACTGTGCGTCCCTGTGGCTGGCAGAGACACATTTAAATAACACACTAAAACACATATAATGAGGAAAGTTGGCACACACACACACACACACACACACACACACACACACACACACACACACACACACACACACACACACACACACACACACACAATCTCTGTCAGCAGTGGCACAGCGTTTCCTCCTCTCTCCTCCTCTGCCGCCATGCACACGCAGGGAGGTCTCATTCTCATATAGATTTGATCAATGTTTTAATCGGTTATGGCCAAAATGTGGTATAAAAGAGGGACAAATGTGGGATTAAATGAGAAAAGTTGATCTAAAGGACATTAACATTTGAAAGCAATACAGAATTCCTGAGAGCCTTACAGCATTACATTCGATTATATTTGGAAATGTCACCTGGTGCCTAAATTTTGTGTTTTGTGTTTATTATTATCCACCATAAATTGATGCAGAAAAGGCACAAATTGGTGCATAAAAATTGATCAGAGTGCAGGAAATGAAGTGCTTGACCCTCAAAATTTTCTGGGGGAGGACCCACAGCCAAGATGTGTCCTCACCAATGCTCATACGAAACCTACACCCCGACGCCACTGCATGATTGCATTAGGCGAGGTGGAGAAGGGGCCTCAAATAGGTTTTGCCTGGGGCCTCCAAATCACTAAGACTTTTTCATTTTTGCTTTATCATTATTTTGCCTACTGTTTTGATGTGAGCTGCTGGGACATTGCAATTTTCTTTCAGTGATGAATAAAGTACCTATAGATCCATCTATTAAAATTGTTCTCATGGATACTACACGCTGACCTGTTCCAGCTGCTTCAGGGAAGCCTGCAGAGCAGCCGTCGCCTTCTGGGCATCGTCTCTGTCTCTCTGGGCCAAAATAAACTCCTGCTCGAGCTGCAAAGCCCGACACTGTGCCTCCTCCATTGACACCTGCAACTGGAGAAGGGTTTACCGTGTTGATGCTGTTTTTGCTCAAAGTAAGCAGTGTAGAAGCTACATGGGAACAAACAGAAATACAAGGGGAGTTTGTGATGAGAGACAGGGGGGAGGCAGCTTTACCACTTCGGTCTGGTGTTGGAGCTCCAGAGACTGTTGAGTTTGGGAGGTTTTGTACTTCTCCAGAGCCTGCTGCTGCTCCCGCTGCTTCTTGGTCAGCAGCGACTTGTAATGCTGGAGGCTATTGGTCTTCTCCTACAGTAAGAGACAAGACAAGATCCATTAACAATTATAGGCGATGACTAGCCTCATGTTTTTACGATTTCAAGACATGAAAAAGTGTAAATATTGGCCGTAAACCAAGTTGCAAAGGTTGGCAAAGGGTTTGAAGAAAAGAATAGATTGAACAATAGAATGTTGTGTCGCCCTTCCTCAGATTAACAGTCAAAAGCTGTACTGTAACAGATAGAAAGAGCAATAAACAGATACAGATAGACAGAAATACAAACACATTGTAAAATAAGTAACATACAAAAATAGCATCAAAAACAGATGTTGAAACACAACACACAATGTGAAATAAGTTAACACATCAAATAAAATGAAAAAAAAACCTAAAACAATCAAATAAAATAATTTAAAAATATGGACATAAAAGGCTAACTTCTTTAAATCAAGTAAATAAAGTGGGAGTAAAATTCAGTAAAAAATTAATGAGTGTGTAAATCAGCAAGAGGGTGGCCTTGTACCAGAAGCTGCTTCTCCAGCTCCTCGTTCTTCGACACCGCCTGGGTGTAGGCCGACGTTTTCTCCTGCAGTTGTTTCTCCAATCCTGCTGCGCGTGCACTCTTTTTCCTCAGCTGAAAACGGCATGACGCCATTTGTTAGAAGGATTACAGCTTTTTGGAAATCTGCGACAAGCACCACCACCACAGAATGTGAATTTGCTAATACAGAAGTGTATGTTTGTGTTTAACCATGGAATTACGTTTTGGTTTATAGTCTTAATGCCACCATTTTGTTTACTGTCTAAGGTTCATAGTTAATGTCAGGTTTATTGTGCATCACAATTTCTATCTTCAGTTTATCTTTCTGCTTCACTGTTTATTTCATAAGTTATTGAATATGGCCGGATATATTTGATTTTTCAATTTTTCTGTTATTTTTTTGTTATATCTGTTATCTGTTATCTGTATATTCCCATCTATCCATCGATCTGTCCATCCATATGGACTTTTAATTTTCCACCTCCACCACCTCGTTTCTACACCTCTCTCTCTGTGTCCGTAGCCCGGTCAGCTTTCTCCAGGAGCTCAGTGTGGAGCCTCTGGTAGTGGGAGGCCCTCTGGTCCATGGAGCTCTGCAGGGCCGAGATCTCCTCCTGGGCCCTGCTCAGGCGCTCCTGGAGCCGCTGGGTCAAGCCGCTCTGCCGGGCACGCTCTGCCTCCACAGACTGGATCACCGGCAGGAGCTGCTGGTAGCATTCCCCTGTGGGAGGAGGAGAAGGGCTTGTTCAATTGCCCACGAATAATAACATGCTCCAACTGTGCACTCAAAAACAGAAGAACGTGTCCTAAAGCATTGATATTAAAGGTTGGGGCTCGAGGTTAAGTGGTGCAGCAGCAGCGTGGCTGGTGTATTTGGAAAAATAGTGAAATTTAAAGTTTATTTTTCTTTTTTTAATAATTGATCATTTTTCAGTTTTCCATGACAAGAAAGAAAAAACAAATAGGCAGTAAATAAAATCAAACCGTAACCCTCTGAAACATTACAGATGTACGTGATGTAAGCCAATGAAGAATATTTCTTTATCTCTCCAGAAATGCAGCCAAACCTGTTACTACTGTGACTCTCATTTTTAACAAAGGAGGACAAGTGTCTTAAGACTCTGGGCTAGTTGATGTCTGGCGATGATATGCTGTCAAGTTTGACTTCTTTCTCATCTCAAACTGTCACTTCCTCTGCAGTATACTCCACTTTTGGTAACATACTAATCTCTGACCACGCCCACATATTTCTCAGCACGCTCCCCTTTAATAAAACAGAGGCCAAATGAATCTTTACAAGGAGACTAACTCGTCTTCAGTGCCCTCTGCTGGCATAATTGGGGAGGCCTTAAATGCATTCACCAGAGGCCATATACAAAATGCTTCATTCGAAAAAAGAAAAACGACTAGCAGCACCAAGCAGCTTGAGCTAGAGAAAAAAATGTAGATATCTAATAATTATTTTTAACAAAATATATCTTCTATATATCCAATATATCCAATCTGACCACCCGAACCAGACTTTAATATTAATTAAATACCACCTTAACCCATAAAGCTGAATTTGATTCAAGATTCAATTCAAGATTCAAGAGGTTTATTCATCACATACATATACATACTTTCATACATATATGCAGTGAAATGTAATGCAACGCACCCGATGATAACACACAATATGTCCTAGGGAAAATTTTTATAATTTATATATAGAATAAAATAAAATAAAATAGATAAAGGGAATATGCTTATGTATATGGAATAGGCAATTATGTATATACAGATATATGCATTAAAGTGGCATGTGAATGAAGTGAGGTAGTGTTAGTGGGATAATACAGCACTGTATACAACAGTACGGCGCAGCAATACGGCATCGCCGAACAACCCTGAACAATGACACAGTATGGTACAGTATGCTAATTTGCAGTTTAGGGACAAGCAAAAATTATTCAACAAGACTGGACGCATGCTGGCGAGATACATTAAGCAAAAGGATGCTCTAAGCTCCATCCCAGCTTTAAGAGTATGGAGTGATGCGTTATTAACTGACCCAAATAAGAAAAATGGAGCATTCAGGGATTTCTATATCAGCCTCCGTTCATCCAACGTAGATAGGCAGGAAATAGATGCGTTTCTGACTCTCCTCGGTCGGTGGTCACACTTAATCATCCAATCACTATGGAGGAAATAACTGAAGCTATGCAAAATCACCCATATGGTAAAGGCCCTGGCGTCTTCATGACAAGTTTTACAAATCCTACGTAGTAGAGCTTTCCCCATTTCTCCTGGATACACTTGTGCTCACAAGTTTAGATACCCTGGGAGAATTTATGATTTCTTGACCATTTCTTGACCAGCCCAGAAACTCACTGACCTTTTATACACACACACTAATTACAAACAAACAGGTCACAGGTAAGGATGGGAACCTTGATTAGCCATTTAAACCTGTTGTGTCAACTTTTGTGCATGTTATCAGGTCAATGTCACTGGGGTATGTAAACTTTTGATCAGGGTCATTTGGGTACTTTCTTTTGTCATTTTGATTTAAAAACAGTAAACACAGTTGTTTGCCAATAAATAGCTTCACCCAACCATTAACCATGAGTGGAAGAAAGGTTTTTGTGTTATCATTCATATTCTCTGAAGAATGGCCAAGAAATCATAAATTCTCCCAGGGTATGTAAACTTGTGAGCACAAGTGTATGTACTGCGAGGCTTTGGACAGGGGCAGCCTCCCTGCCTCTTTGTCTGATGCAGTCATTTCCCTGACACTGAAAAAAGACAAGGACCCACTTGACTGTGAAAGCTACAGGCCCACCTTATTCCAAAACGGACTGATTTTTGTGGGAGGAGCCACCCTACCGAGGCCAGAGTTCGATGAGGCAATGGGGTTTGAGCACAAGTCCCGGCTTCTGTGAGCCGATGGCGTTTGAGCATTGCTTCAGGTTTTGCTGTATTTACTCTGTAACTTTCATTGATTTCACCTTAGCAGTTGACCAAAATCTGTTTCTAAACAAATTTTAGGCGAGTAATAAGTAATCCAGTTGCTGAATCTTCATTCATATTAGATCTACAAGGCTTAATTTAAAAGTTTGTTCTGATTTTTGTTGCTGTGGTCCAAGCGTGATACATCTACAATAATAACACCATTTTTCTCACACGTGCACATCTTCTCACAAAGCAGTCTACAGTCTATGCACCGGATCCTTTTTTTATTTTTATTTTTAAATAAACACAGGATTTTTTGATTACTTACATTTCCATCATCTGCAGTTTCAGACAGCTCACAACAAACTCATTGGGTTGTCTTATTTTGTTTTAGTTAGTTTTGTAAGTACACAATATCGTTTCACTTAGTTTTCACTTTTTTCTGTCTGAGTTTTAACCTAAATGTTTTTTCACACCGAGTTTTATTTTTTAGTTTAGTTTAAGTTAACTGCACAGAGACGCAAACCCATTTATGGTGAAAAATTGTCTGAAATTCACTAACGGTGGGAGCCGACGGTTTTCCAGATTCCAATAACGCATCTCCCCTGACATGCATTACAGTTTTCCGAGCTCGTGGACGCAGCATCGCTTCATGCTCGGAGCGCTTTCAACCGGACTCGAGCCATGTCCATGTCTCAGTTCTAACATAATATCAAAGACAGAGTCAACTAGTAAATCGATCGCAGATGGCGTCATTCTCTTGGACGGATAAAACATTTCAAATTGCTAAACCCCCTCCCATTTCCTTTGTCGTTCAGGTTCATATCTGGTTCTTTGTGCGTTGAATCAATTTGCCCTTTTGTTTGTAATGTTGGCGGCTAGTCAAACTTTTAACAGTCAAACAACTTAATTTGCTTCGCCAATGGCTCTAAACAGGTGCCTGTGCAGACATGACTAAATGCATGTAAACCTATGCATGTGCAGTGCTCTGGCTCTGACTGTAAGAGCAATATTTAAATATCACTAATGAAACAAATGTATTTATTTTGGGGTGCACGTTTGGCTGTCCCTATTTTTTATGCTAAAAAGAGGTTGCCAGAGGGGGCAACCAGAGGCCACGAAATGGGTGCGAACTGATTCGATCTGGTTGCCAAGGGCAACGGGGGATGGTAGCTCAGGCGGTAGAGCTGGTGGTCTAGTGATCTAAAGGTTGCTGGTTCGATCCCAGGCTCCTCCTGCTAGCATGCTGTAGTGTCCTTGAGCAAGACACTTAACCCCTAATTGCTCCTGATGGCTGCGTCCGTCGGTGTTTGAACAATTGTAAGTCGCTTTGGATAAAAGCGTCTGCTAAATGACTAAATGTAATGTAAATGTAACCGCCCACCCGTTACTATTGAGCCCTGAGACCAGCAGATCAGCGAGGACTTCCCAAACCGTTTGTTGTATCATTTATATATATCATATATCATCTTCTTGTTCAAACATTAGGAACCGCCTTCACATCGCTGCCCATTCCTCGGCATGTTATCAATGCATTGGGTAGGCCCCCTACAGTTCAGGACACACATGTGAAACACGGTATTACGGTATCACTGTAACAGTCCACTGGACGTGTTGGCACAGCATAGGGGCGTGGCATGCAGGAAGTGCTGCTTGAAATTAAATCCACTGCTGTTGGGGCTGCAATGGCCACCTCAGTCGTGCAGGGTCTGCATGGAGCCCTACGGCATTTCTCTATTTTTGTGCAAGAGGTCCATTTTTTTTCAACTGCGTGCAGCTACGCAGCATTTTATATAGAAACACAAGATGAAATTACATACAAATGTTTTAGTAAAGAGTGCAATCAATTAAGGTGTCCAGTCCGAAAATAACCCTTGAGATGGCTGTGTCCCATTTTATTACTAATTTCTCTTGAATGATTATTTTGAACAGCTCTTTTGTAATATCAAATGGAACCGAGTCTCACTGGGTGATTAGCCGTTCTTTTTTTGTCATAAATTACAGTTTTATGCTGTGTTGTTTGTTTAAGTTGCCATCTCCTGCTGCCGGCTAAAGTTTCCCCTCTAAGTGAGGGATAGCCTATGCTCCTCTCTTGCCTGGAGGTGCCCTGGCTGAAAAGGAGCGCACCCACGGTCACATCAGGTTCACAAAGCGAAGGCACACACGCACTGGTCTGACTGTGAGGTTTTATTTCAATAAGTTATTTTACTATTATTATTCGTGAAAAATACTGTTTATACCTGTTCTACACAAAAATAACTAACTACAGTACTGGTTCCTATTTTTTTTTTTTATTGTGAAACGTTTTTAAAACATAATAGATTGATAGATCGATAGAGAGATAGAAAGATAGCCTTAACTTTTTAAAACATTTGAAATGTTTTTCTTAAAAATAAAGATACCGAAACGGTTACAGGAAATAGCGTGACTGCGGCCCCAAAATCCTCCATACATACTGAACCGTGAGCCCACTATACCATTGCATCCCTATCACGCAGATACTTAAGGTATTTGGGTTAAGACACTAAGCATCTTACTATTACGCCATGCTTCTACGCTGCTCAGATAATTCAGCCTCAGCCTCTTAAAATGGTGTGGGAGACTGATCTGGGTAGGAAGGAGACTAGAACCTGATATCAAGTAATTTAAAAAAGACTAGACCTATTCAATTTAACATCCCGAAGAGAGTCTACTGGACACCATCAAAACTACATAAGGTTAAACTAAGGGATAGTACTGAATGCTACAAATGTCAGGGGGAGAGGGAATTCTGATGCACATGTTATGGGAATGCAGTAACATATGGGACTTCTGGGAGGGAATTAGCGCCAATATTGAATGTATTTAGGTATACAAAACCCCCTTCTCTCCCAGTCCATTTGTTTTAGGTGATCCTTCTCTTCTTAGGAAGCCCTCTAAGCCCTTCAGATGCAGAGTGAGTTGCAGCTCTCATGTTTGGTCGCAAACTAATCATGTGTGAGGGGAAGGCCCCGGAAGCTCCCTCTGTGAATTCCTGGTTTAGTCAGCATGGTCATCTGGCAGCACTGGAAAATCTGTCTATCAGACTTGTGAAAACAGTAGACCTTTACCTGCTGAAATGGAATAATTGGGAATCCCACAGTAAGGGCTGTGATTGATGTTTGACTCAACTTGAAATCTCTTGTCCTCTATATTGCGTACCACTGTAAAAACAGGGTGATTTTTTCTCGTTTTTTATTTTTACTTTTTCTTCTTTCTTGATATATTATCAAGGATATTAATTTGTCCTTTTGTTTTTCTTAATCAGATCTGTTTGTTATTATTTAGGTTTTGTTTGCACTGTAAGTATTTTCATACCTCCCCTTTCTCTCACTAGATATAAGCCTATTTTATTCAATACATTGTGCTTTTAAGGTGGTTGTTCTCAAGTACTGCTTATGAATTGTTCTGTCTTTGTATTGTATTGTTGTCTACATTATGTACTGTATGTTGTATGTGGCATCTTGAAAAAATAATAAAAACTAAATCTCAAAAGCCAAGTGTCTTAATAAATACATGATAGGTCTAAGCTGGCAGGTATTTATTTTGTCAATAAAATAGCAGATAAATTCTTGTCAACTTAAATGGAAAGAATACCTTTGCTTTAAACAGTTAACCCTGATGTAATGGAACTATACAGTATAAACACTGTTAAGCCCCTTTCCCACTTGCAATGAAAGCCATAAATCTACTGGCAATGTTATTGGCTTCATGTGGAAAAAGGTGTCGGTGTCGATGTTCGGTAAAAGTTCTTGGTTAAATTTCCCCACTCTCGACCTATGATAATTTCAGGGAAAATACCGGTACGGCTGGCAGGAATAGAAGCAGTAACATTGCCGTAAATTTGGGGTGGAGCCAAATCCAAAAAAAAGCAAATAGTGAGCTTTCACAAATATTTATTTCGTACAAATATTCAAATATTATTTGTTATCAGGAAGAAAAAAGATGGAAAAATGGCAAGCCTGTACCGTGGCACTAAGCTGAAAGGACAAAATGTGTCTTTTAGAGTTAGGGGTGCGGTGCGTGATATTGGGGAAAAGCTCTCGCTCGCCCACCGGCTGCACCGCAGCGCGGAGCCAGTGGGAGCAAGCAGACAGGGAGAGGTAGAACGGGTAGAGAACATTCCTTCTCCGAAGGTAGAATGTTTAGTGTGGAATTTCTAGGATACCGATTTAATAACTTTGGGTTAGGGTAGCTGGGTCCGGGGATGGGGATTCTGTCAGCAGGGGGGGAACCAAGACCGTCCGGGAGGGGCAGGGAGACAGACAGCGAATCGCTGGTATAAAATCAAAACTGATTCTGTTGCCTAGTCTCGCATGATATTAGACAACTCTCACAAGCATTACATAATATATCTGTAACAGTTATCTATGTGGGAACAGACGCAATACGGTACTTTTCCGTAAAGGAGGCCAGCATGGAAATGATTACCTACTGCCTTTGCTGGATATTTTTTATCCAGCAATGTCACGGATTCCATGTGGGAAAGGGGCTTTAGTTAGTGGAGTTTACCTGGCTTTGGCTTTAGCCTGTTTTCAGTTCCTGAGCACTCCACCGGGGGCATCATGCAGGGTCTGACACAGAGAGGCCCTTCAGGACCCTACAAAACAAAATTACTTCAATCACATCGGACGGACCAACAAAACAAACACAAATCTATGTGTGTGTTTTTACATGGCTACCACCTCCCGCAGATGCAACAGTTGCAGCATGGCCTCCAAGCTGGCCAGCTCCGCCTGGCTCCGCTGGGCTTCCCTGTGGCTCTGGGCCACCCGCTGCTCCTGGCTCTGGGTCAGGGCTCGCAGGTCCTCCAGCTCCCTGCCCCGCACTTCCCACTCAGTAAGCTCCTTCTGTATCTGGGAGGTCTGCCGACCAGCCTCCTCCAGGCGGGCCTGGAGCACCGCACAGTCTGCAGTCAGAGACTTGGTGTGCCTCAAGTCCTCCTTTAGCTGACTGTCAGGTACATGGGAATATAGTACAATATAAATATAGAGATACCCAACCTAGAGACAATTTACATGGATTTTGGAATGATGAGTTGTACTTGGCGGGCCAGGGGTATAGTTATGACATGGCTTCAGACACCTGTGGCAGTTTCCGTCTGCCACACGGCAGCCAAGTGGCATTTCCAGGGCCCTCCAGCACAGAGACACAGATGACGATAGGTTGTAGACGTCAGTTTATTGCAGAGAGGAGGCCCGGTGGAATTAGCCAGGAGCAGATCGAACGGATCATGACAGGGCTCCTATCCTGAGTGTGTGTGTGGGTGGGGGTTTTAACCTGCTGCTCATTAGCCCAAACAATGAGCAACTGGTAGCCTGCAGCCACCCTGACCCAATCACCTACATCCAGGTCAGGTGTGGCTGCTCAAACCATCCCATCCCCACATCACAAACCCCCAACACCAAACCGAGGCCAGGAAGAATTCCTGGCCGAAGCCTCCTTCCCCCGCCCACCACCACCACCACCAAGCAGGGAACAAAAATGAAAAACAAATGTTTAAAGCAGACTCTGAAACAGGGTTCCCATACCTTTTACAAACTAATGTCCAAAAAAATGAACAGGTCCCCTTTCAAAGGACCTGGGTCCCCGGAGCAGCATGGTTGACCCCAGGGCGACCACAGACTGCACCATCCTCCGTTCCGGAGTGCGGGGCATTGGGCTGTTGCGCTGGCTGGTGACGGTGTGGCCGGACTTGGCTGCTGCAGGGGCTACTTGGAGTGGTGGTCTGGTTGCTGAACGGTCCCCGCAGTGGCTGCAGGACACTCCCCGCCGTGGCTGCTGGGCGGCCATCATGGTTGCTTCAGCGGCTTCACCTCCGGTCCTCCACCAGACCCCTAGATGCTGCTGCTGCCAGTTGGGAGAGGGTTGGTGCTTGGGCCACCCGCTGACCCACTAGTGGCTCCAGGGCATCGTCGGACAGCCCTGTGGCAGTTTCGCCTACCACACGCCACCCAAGTGGTGTTTTCAGGGCCCTCAGGCACAGAGACACAGAAGACGATGGGTTGTAGACATCAGTTTTGACCTGCTGCTCATTAGCCCAACCAATGAGCAACTGCTATGCAGCTACCCTATCCCAATCACCTAGACCCAGGTCAGGTGTGGCCGCTCAAACCATCCCATCCCCACATCACAACACCAATGTCCGGATCACCTGGTGATACCTGGCTCTCCAGCCCTTTAACTTCCGGGTGGTCCATAGGCCGGCGAAGCAGATGGTCGTGGCTGACTTTTTCTCCCGCGGTCGGCCACACGGCTCCCCGGCCTAAGTCCGGCAGTGGGGGTATGTGGCGAACCAAAGGCGTGGTTAAGCCGGGGTTGCAGACAGCAGCATGGCTTCCTTTCCCGCGACTGCACACCTGCCCGGAGTCTGCGCTGATTGGTCCAATCCGAGGCAAGGAGCTCTCTTAATGTTTGTCGGTCTTGCAGAGGGGATTAGCGCACAGGCTCGTCAGAAACCGACCAGAGGACAGAGCAGAACACCATTCCTCCTGCACCCAACTCATTATTCTTTATTATTTATTATTTTGGCCATCGAGCCTTTCTGTTCAACTTTATAAATAAAACACTCTCGCCATGTCGGCAAACGAACGCTAGAAAGACTCTGTCTCCCTCCCTAAAACCCTACCTGCGGGCAGAGACGCCCACAGTCTTATCTACAAAATATCTGATACGCTTACCAGACAATTTGTCCCTGTTGAGCCATCGCTCTCTCCAATGCAGCACACTGGAACGCCAGCTCTTCTTTTTCACTCTCGCAGACGATCAGTTTCTCCGTCAGTCTGTTCTCGTTGTCCATCACCTTCGCGGAGCACAAACCAAGCTTCTTGGTCGCACGCCTCAGGGTTTAGAGATTAAAGAAAATAAAATAAAATCCAGGTGAGTCTTACCTTCTTGAGTTTGATGGAAACTGTAGCCTTGTATTCTTTATAAGCTTCTTGAAGCTTTTCTGCATTGCGCAGGGCTTGGTTCCTTTGCTGCTCGGTCCTGCGGATATGACACAACATTGAGAAACTATGACACGTAAATGACACAGCGCTCATTTTATTGGTGTCCCAATCTATTATCATTTATAACCACTAGATTTTCAGGCACATGTAAAATAGAAAACATTACCCTCAACTTGAAACAACTTTAAGTTTTGTAAAAAAAAATTAATTCAGTTTGGTCGTTTTGTGGCTTAAAAAGTCTTAATAAAGGTCAGGCTGTGATTTTTTTCCCCGAGAACCTCTCAAGCAGCTCGGCACAAAAGGGGCTGTTTTCAAGGTATTCCAATACTTCAATTTCTAAGAACGAAATTCAAGCACTTCAAGGACCCGGTAAGAATCCCGGTCCATATTCATCACAATCGGGTTGCACATAACATGAAAGATAGAGCGCAACACCTTTTTCCAAGTGTCGTCCTGCTTTCCAGCTCGGCTCGCAGTGCAGTCAGTTCCTCGGTCAGCTCGGCCAGGCGGCTGGCGCTCTGGGCGGCCGCCTGCTGCTGGCGCTCTGCCCTGAGCTCCTCTGCCCTGGAAAATAACAGACAAAGAAATAAAGGCTCAGATAGTGAAAGCTGTCGTGGTTATGGTGTTAAGGCAGTGTGCCCGAGTTATTCACCCTTCTCGGAGGTGAATAATTAATTGACAGAATCACGTCAAAGTGTATCAAAAAAAGCAGAGTAGCATTCAATAGCAAATTTGATAACCATCTAGTCAGCATGAGTGGGCTCAAAATGGAACTAAAGGGTTTTAAAAAAAGATTTAGATTGTTTTTAAAGAAAGGCAGATTAGGTATTATTTGAAAGCATTATATGATCTTTAACTTAATGATTCCAGTCTAACAAAGCAAAGCAAACAATTTCGGAGCCATGTTAGTATTTGAGCGTTTTTAGCCTGTTCGCAGAAACATTGTGTTATGTATTATAAGTGTTATTGTTTCAATGTAAACATAACATTCAATCCAAATTCAAACTTTGTGGAAGGAGACATATTAAGGCGATTTCGCAGGCAAGGTTTAATCTAAATCAGGTCTATACCAATCCTACTTAAATTAGGTCTAAACCAATCCTGCTTAAATTAATCCAGAATTTAAAAATGGCTTTCTGCGATGTCACTTAATTTTATGTTGCAATGTTCCATATTGGCTTCATGTAGGAAAAGGAGTCGGTCTCGATGCTCCGTAAAATCCTTGCGTAAATTTCCCCACTGTTGACCTAGCAACATTTCCAGGAAAATGCCGGAATGGAATGGAAGCAGTAACATTGCCATAATGTAGGAGTGGAGCCAAATCCAAATAAAGCACAAATAGTGGGTTTTTACGAATATTTATTTCATACAAATATTTTAAAAGATATTTGTTTTCGGGAAGAAAAAAAATAAAACATTCTGAAAAAAAGCGAGTGCGATTCGAACCGTGGCGCTCGGCTGCAAAGACGAGAAACTGAAACACGACCAGGCTCAATGGAGACTGGGGGCGGGGGAAGGGGGCCCTGTCCCGCTCTGTCAGCGGTGGGAAGAGAATCTATCTAGGAGGGCCGGGGAGACGGGAAGCAAAGAGCTGGTCTCTGAGAGCCAGGAAAAAAAATAATAATAATAAAGTCATACCGTACGTCTGTTGCTGACAGATTGTCCAAACGATCGCAACTACACTGGACGTAACGTACTCACCCTAACCCATTACGTACTGTATCTGTAACAGTCATCTAATGTGGGAACAGACTTTTCCGTAAAGGAGGCCAATGTGTGAATGACTACCTACTGCCTTTGCCGGATCATTTTACTCCAGCAATGTTACCGATTCCATGTGGGAAAGGGGCTTAGATTCTTTAGTTCTAGACTAGGATGTCCTAGATTTAGGCCATTAAAGTCTAGTCTACTCCTTCTGTCTGGTCTTGGTGTTGGTCTTAGCCCAGATAATCCATTTTCCCTGTTGTCGAGTTCAACCTGGAGGCCCAAATTCATTAATCCAAAAATAAACCTGCATCTGACCAGGTTTAATTGAAGCCTTCACTTAGACCTAGATTAACTCTAGTCTTCCTTCTTGAAATCAGATTTTTATTTTTTTTTTTAAAACCAAGGCTAGGGCAGGTCGGAGACTATTTAAAACCATGACTGAGAAAGGCCATTTAAATTACTCCAGAATGAAAGTGTGATATAGTTTAAGATTCTAATCTGTGTCCGCATTGTGTGTTTAAGTTGGAGGGGGGGGGGGGTTCTACAGTTACCTCAGTTCTTTCACCTGAGCCTCCAGCTCCGTCTCAAGCCTGAGAATCTGCTCGCTCATGAACACCACGTTGGTGGCGCCCATGCTTTTGGCACCTACTTTAGATCCCAAGAGACGGACCTGAAAAAAGGGAACACACGGCTAGCACACACCTCTTTACAGCGCACGTGGATATTTATTTGAAAAGGATATTAATGGTTACTGACATTCATTGATGAGGATTGCAGTGTTTCCCACAGAATAAGATTCTATTTGTGGTGGTAGCTGACCAGGGGGGTGTAAAGAGAGTGCCTAAGAGAGTTTCCCCGTTTGCTTTATTTATAGGAACAGGACACATTGCTCCCTCTCCAGTGTCTCCATTACGCAAGGAGATGGAGACAGGGGTGCTCCCTCAGAGAACACACGGAGGACCCAAAGAGTACTTGCATTTTCCTCAACAATATCATATTATTTTCAAGGGCTTTAATGCTTGATTGGAATGACAGATGAATAGAGCCGGGGCATTTTTTATTATTATTATTATTATTATTATTATTATTATTATTATTATTATTAATTTATTTTTTTAATGGATGGAGATAATTTAGAGATTTTTTATGAACTAATCCCATTACAAATAACTGACGGTTTGTATACAGTATCGGTAGAGAAAACTTTTATGACCCGCCTCTTTCATCTGATTGGCTAAGCAAGCAACCATAATGTGACATTGACGAGCGCCACTGCTGTTTGGCTCTCGACCAAAAGTTAAAAGCGAGTCGCATGGGAGAGGAAAGCGGCGGTGCACCATACAGAGGATTTCAAGTGCAGTCCAGAAGATACCGATCGTATAGGAACAGGTGCCATAGTGGTACTGGGTTTCGATACCCAACCGGACATCCCACGCATGATCATGTTTTGATTTAGAGTGTGCATGGAGACAAGGGGCTACTCACAGACGGACCTGTTGTCGATATGTTTGTGAGAGAATGGGCTGAACTAATCAATGTACTGTGCGCAGCTCTACAATGAAATAAGATTTAACCTATTTTAAAAAGTAAAAAGAATTGAAAATCAATATTTGGCGGCCAATGTTGATATTGTGGTTGGCCGTCAAAAATAAATCCATGTGTGGGAAATACTGGATTGCCATTTAAAGTACAAAACATATTAAATATAGAATGAAACACCATAAACATAATAGAATATCTGCATTGGAATTAAAATCCCAAATCTTTAACAATGTTTTAGGATACATCTTATCGTCATTAACTTTAACTACAAAATGTAATATCACGGTATGGCAATTGTTCTTGTTTAGTACTGGTTCACATGCACAGATGTCCAGTATATATTTGAACATAAAGTATAAATATGGACATCTAAACAATCACCACAGAAACTGAAGCGGATTCAAAGGTTTGAACCCTGAGATGGGAAAACCAATCCTCTCTTGAGCAGCGCCAAAGAAAAATAAGAATTTGAAAGACTAGACTTGCTCGTCGTTAGCCACCAATACTAATTCTGAATCTTGACATGTAGAATTGACAGATTCAGAGTATAAAAACGATATATTATACTTGTTGAACAAGCATAGACTTTGACTGTTGGTCTGGTATCATTAGTGTCATTAACAGAGTGATTGATATGTAATTCACTTTTTTCCCCCCTGCATCAAAAACATCCAGGGTTCATTGGCATTACGAAATTTAATTAAATGAAAGGACTTTCAAGGACTTTTTAAGCACTATTTTTGTATTTTCAAGGACTTCATGGAAAATAAATGTAATACATTTTTAATGTGATCATTATTAATTCAAATATAATACGATAGCGTCTACTTCCAACCATGCTGGATTCAATTGACATTTCCCTTGCATCATCTAGGTCGCAAAAGCGATTCTGGAAAACGTTTTTACTACTTAACAATTTGACCGACAAAATCAGGGGGAATATCACAGGTTTTCAATGATGGGTTGGGGTTTTTTCCCCCAAGGCCTTTAAGAATTCCACACAAAATTGGCAATTTCCAAGGTATTCCAGGACTTTAATTTCTGAGGATGAAATTCAAGCACTTCGAGCACCTCAAGGACCTGGTAAGAACCCTGAAGATCTAACATGGATCATATGGATTAAAAAAAAAAAAAAGACTTTGCTTTGCTTTAAATATCTGTGTATCATTTGATCATTTCATATCCGATTTAGAATCCAAAATCAGAAAACCAATGGTGGGCTGTTATTTCATTTCAACGCTGGCCCGCCTCCGCCCGGTCCGTCAGGGAGGGGAAGCTTGGTGGTCACAACAAATCAGAAATGTAAAATGAAAAAAATAAATGTCCCATTTTCTCATGTTCTATTTTTAACTTGAGAACAAAATCAAAACCGCAGTTCTGTTTCTGGATTTGTAAACAAACAATGAAATAACAGCCCGCAATTGGTTTTCTGATTTTGGATTCTAAATTGGATATGGAATGATCAAATCATTCACAGATCTTTTAATGTCTAACATGTTCGATATGGCTCTTGGTATCAGAGTTTTCGTAGGGGTTGTACGCCAATGCCTATACTCTATTTTTTGCAACACAAAATATCATTATAGAGGAAAAGGACAACTCAGTGGTGTCTTCTGGAACATTGAACACTCTGTGCAGTTCACAATTAATCGGTGGTGCTCAATGTGTAACGTAAATGGCGAAATGCAACATATATTCCTCATTCACAGTTGTAGGAGGCTTGTTTTGCTTTGTTGGTATTGATCGGCCCCGTCCTACCTTGGATTTAGAGGTAGCTAGCTCATGATGTGCAGCATCCAAGTCGCTGAGGAGCTGTTTGTTCCGCATGCTCAGACAGGCGTTCTCCTGCCGCAGACCGCCTGGTTTCTTCCTGATGGGCGCCGACTGCATCTTCACTGACCCGGCCTTGAGTGAGGCGGGCTGCCAGGGGCGAGGAGGACTACAGAGGGTCTGGAAACAAAGGCCTTCTTTGAATTCATTAACATCGATGGACTCCTAAAACCAGTCCATCCTATTACTCACAAGCTCAGTGTTTGGTGTTTGTGTTTATTGTTGTGTTATTTATAGCACTGTGGTTAAATATGGAAAATAATCAGAAATAGAAACAGCATCACGTAAATAGTATTGCCTGTTGCATATTTTTATATACCTGACTATTTTCTGATTTGTTTTTTTGGGATATTTTTTTGTATTGTATTGTATATTTTACTTTTTCTTTTACTTCACTTTTTATTCCATGACTGTTAAGCTTTTTTTAATGCTAATTGTCTGTAGAGCCGAATCCCACCAGAAGAAATTCCTAATATATGAAATTTGTACCTGGTGAATAAAAACAGATTCTGATGTGTCTATTTTAGGTTGTTTATTATACTGCAGATTTCATTGTGTCAATTTCTTTATTAGTCACTTTTTAACCAACCTGTGAAGACAAAGGAATTAGGTTATATTGTATTCTGTAAACAGTGCTTTGACTTAAAAAAACATATTAAATCTCTAATATTATATCTCCCGTTATTTGCTCAAGCTGGTTTTTCAATCCACATGCATTATTTGCAGTATTTTTTTCTGCCAAGTGCAACCGTTTTCAAGCTGCTTGGGATCTGTGTATCCACTTTAGAGGGTATCTGTGTACACTTTTCTTACGACTCATAAGTGAGAAATATGACCATGCACGCACGCACGCCACGCGCACGCACACTCTCTAACCTTGGAGTTGGAGGGTGGGGGGATTTTCAGCCTCCCAGCCGGTGGACTGAATAGCCTCTCTTGGCAACTGGAGCTGGACTGTGACTGAGGAAGTTCAGAACTCCGGAGGTCTTCTAACGTCAGGCGACCCGGCAATAGTACGCTTGAGCTGCTCTGCACGGAGGGAAGACTGTCATGGTCCCCGGATTGACTGCAGCAAACATAAAGAAAAAATAATGAAATTAAAAAGAGAAAAACAGGGACCCTGTTTATCTTAAACTGTATCAAGGCCTATAAGGGTGAGGTTGGATGGATAGTGGAGAACAATACGCCACTGATTCTCAGCCTTTTTCATATCAAGGACCCTTCAGTTTATACGCACTAGGCCACAGACCCCATTTGATGAGATTCAGTCTCTGGGATCCCAAACTAAGATTTTTATTGTTAAAATTATTTGATCCGATACTACAGTGACAACGATAAGTGAAGCTATGATCAAAGCAATCCTTATTGCACATTGTCCAATGGTGCTTAGGTCTTGTATATGAAATAAAGGTGAAGTTTTACTACTGATCATTTTGCTGGGGACCCCGGGGGGCGCAGGGAGGATGAGAACCACTGGATTTTAGACGATAATGTAATGTCTCACCTCAGTTTGTCTGACACGCTTTTAAGACTGAGCTCTGTTAATATAAGTCGCTTCCTCAAACTGTGCACATCTTCGGTTACGTTTTCCTCGTCTCCAAACATTGGTGCACGTCATAATCAACAGGCTGCAGAGCCTACTGAGCCGGGTTCACGGCGGTCAGAAAAACCACAACAAACTAGCGTTAGCATGGTTTCGCTAGCTGTAAGTTCCTCGTCATCAACAGGTCGCTACCGTGCAAGCGTCTGAGTCGGACGTGCTTTCAAACACTCCCGGGCGCGCCAGAGAAGGGATTCTGGACGTGTTTTGAGTGAATAACTAGTGATGGTTTTTTTCGCATCATAGATTCATTAAGCGGCGTAATAACTACATTCGAGACGGTTCTCGATTTGGTCCGCCGCTCCCCCCCCGTCACAGCGTCCCAACACGCTCTGTGATTGGACGAGGGGAGAGCGGCTGTACGATGATTGGTGTAGGGTGTTGTGACGTTGCAGACCGGGAAAAACGGCGCGTTCATCTGAACTGAATGTTTGGAGAACGCGTCTTTATGTATTTACATTTTTTTATCTGCCTCTACGTAATTCACTTATCATAAATTAGTAATGATTATCATGTCTTTTTTTTTTTGCATTGTTATTTTAGGATATGGTTATTATAATAATGTTTATTGTTGTAAATCGAATATATCTGTTCACTACTACTCTGACGCATAATTTTGCATAGTTGCATAATCAATCGAAATGTTCTTTGTTTGAGTCTGTATTCCAGGCTGTATACACACAGATCAACCACAACATCAAAACCACTGACAGGTGAAGTAAATTAAATGTCTTATCTTGTTCCAATAGGAGCAGTCCAGGGGTGGGATATATTGGGCAGCAAGTGAAAAGTCAGTTCTTGACGTTGATGTGTTGGACATCACGGACAAGCCTGAGGATCTGAGCCACTTTGACAAGGGCCAAATTGTGATGAGTAGACGACTGGGTCAGAGCATCTCCAAAACGGCAGGTCTTGTGGGGTGTTCCTGGTGTGCAGTGGTTAGTACCTACCAAAAGTGGTCCAAGGAAGGACAACCAGTGAACCAGCGACAGGATCATGGAGGATCATGGGCTCATTGATGCACCGTGGGAAGCGAAGTCTGGCCCTGATCCCGCAGAAGTATCCCCGTAGCACAAACTGCTGAAAAAGGTTAATGCCGCTATGATAGAAAGGTGTCAGAACAAACGTCGCAGGCTGGTCAGAGTGCCCATGCTGACCCCTGTCCACCACCGACAGCGCCTACAATGGACATGGATGGTTCGGGGTCGGACAGATGGTCCGATGGAACATCTGTGGGATGTGCTGGAACAACAAGCCCGATCCATGGACGCCCCACCTCACAACGTACAGGACTTAAAGGATCTGCTGCTAACGTCTTGGTGCCAGATACCACAGGACACATTCAGAGGTCTTGTGGAGTCCATGCCTCCACGGGTCAGAGCTGATTAGGCGACACGAGGGGGAGCTACACAATATTAGGCAGGTGGTTTTAATGTGGTGGCTGTATATGCTTAGAATTTGTTGGTTAGATTGGTTACATCCAGCACAAAAAACAATTCAGAAGAAATATTAAAATATCTTGTCCCATTTTATTTTTCTTTCAACAAAACAGTGTTGGAAGTCACAGGTCTACAATGCTGCATACAAAATTGTAACAAAATGGATCCAACGAGATACATGGGTGTTCGATGAAGATTTTGTCTTCACCTTATACGAAGGAGCTCTGGTGCCCAAAAAGGATGTCATTGATTCTTGGGGGTCATGTTGAAATTCCAGGAGAAATGCAATGCCAAAATCCAAAAATAATGACACTGCAGTGGGGTGATTGTGGTGATTTTGACTCAGAGTTTAGTACCCAGACAGGTCACTAAGCCGAAGTTTACTTCAACCATTTATCGTCATAGAAAACATCCAAATCACAGACAAACATGGCCAACAGTCCTTCTACAACCAACAAAAAGGAAAACCTGGCACAAGAATACTGATGCCACGCTGGCGGGGAAATGTCCAGTTTTACAATAATACAGCTTTCGAATTCCCTAAATGAGCTTTCCATCTAAGACAGTGAAGTTTCTGTGTTTTATTGTCCTGAGTGTTTGTGGTACACATGCGCTTGGCATTAAAATGCAAAAATATAAGTGCATATTTTTCTTTAAGCACGGCAAAGTATAAAGCACCTGTAACACAACACCAACAAAAGCCTGAGTCAACTGGAATTAACAGTTTATGACAATGCCGGTCTTACGGTGGTGAATTAATGAGAATTAAACAAAAATGTGTGGGGGGGTTTTTTGTCAGGGTTGAATTGCATAGGCAGCTGAGAATATTATTCAACTTTTTTTTTTTTTCTTAATTTATTGGAATAAACAGGAAAAAAAAGTACATAAGCCCTTACATTTGTACTTATGTGATGTCTTAATCACCAATCCAAATTCACCCTACACAGCGATAACTAAGCTACGAGTAAAAAAGAACATTTGAGAAAACAAAATAGATTTTAAACTACTTGAAATTAAACACAATTATATATATATATATATCTTTCTTTCTCACATCATCACATATTTGTGAGGGAAAAACGGTTTGAACACCGGGAGGCTTAGATGAAAGAAATAATACTGTTTATTTAGAGACACCAATTCCTAGAATATGACACTGAAGCTTAAGCGGGAGAGAGATGTGCCCTTTTCTCGCTTTAAAATAAAAACTACCGGATCCTGAAGAAATGGTTTGAAATGGCTGCCTTGAATGAATGGAGAAGATGGAGCAAAACAAGATGAAAGCCAAGTGATGTAAAAACTGATATGAACAACTGAATCCATGACAATAATAAAATTAAAAAAACAAAAAAAAAAACAATGGCAGATATTTGGGCATATAAGAAAATACAATTAGAAAAAAAAGGGGTAATAATAGAAGTAGTATAATTATATATAAAATAATTACAGGTCTGCAGCAGCACAATCTCAAGTTTTGTATTCCACCTGAATACTCTCAGAGGAGCTGAGGTTTTCAAAATGAATCTAAAACTGAAGGACAGTTCTGCCCAAGGCAACGAGAGGTACTCACAGCTAGGAATAGATGAGGACAGGATATCGGTGTACAAAGGAAAAAGCCATCCTTTTTGGACAGTTTGGTATGAAAACAACAGATGCAATTTCAAAAGTGCGTCGGTCGTAATTCCCTCCCAAAACGCATATGGTGGGCTTGTATTTAACTCCTTTTTAACAAAAATGTCCCCTTCATTACACAATTTTTTTCGGGTCATTCAAAGCGAGGTCTTTTTTTTTTTTTTTTTTTTCCCCTGCGGGGAGGTGGGGGTGAAAAAAAAACTTTTCAGTGTTTCACCTGGATTACCACATGTCGATAAAATGTCACAGAAATTATGGATTTGAACACAAAACAAAACAATAATGATTCAGTGAAAACCTAGAGGCAGAGTGCGCCGGTCAATTATTTGGCTTTGACTGCGTTCCGGATAAGAACAAGATTAAATGTTGACAAGTCCATCGTGATTCAATACCAAAGAACTTAACCGGAACTGGAGGGCAGCGGCATTATAGCCCCTCCTTCTGTAAATATCGACGACGCGTCATATTTTTTTGGGCATAATTCTCGGGGCTAAAATAAACAACTACATCACTTTGCATTACACCAGTAGACTTTACAGTAAAGCAGTACTGGTAAACAAAAAACAAACCAAAAAACAACACTTTGTTTCTCTCTAAACTGGGGAAAAAAATAAAAAATTGTTTTTTTTTGTTTTTTTTTTAAAGAGTACGTTGATAAATGTTTCAGATAAGTGCTTCGTAGCACAGTTCTAAGCATGATGTTAGCGCCGGTTAGGAACAACAACAACAACAACAAGATAAACAACAACAGCAGAGGAGTGAGGTTTCAGTCTAGGAGGCGGTCACTCCTTCCCACTCCACCAGGTACTGGACCTTGCCGTCCATGGTGACCCGCCGCGCCAGCACCCTGTACTTCTCGCCGCAAGCCAGGCGCCCCGCCGCGCCGAAATAGCTGCTGATGGAGCTCTTGAGGTGGGAGATGTGGCAGTCGGGTCCCAGGCCGTGCACTATATTGGTGGAGCGGAGCCCCGGCAGCGGGCCGGGCAGCTCCAGGGCCACGGCGTTGGGGCTGGCATCAGGGTTGGGGTTGAGGCTGGTGTCCTGGGCAAGGCTCTGAGGCGGAATCTCCGGGTTGGGGGGCTGCAGGGCCCGTCGTGGCCGCCCGCGTTTCCTCTTGATGGGCGGCGGTGAGACAGGCATGATGTGGGCTGTTGCGCGGGGCTTGTTGGAGCTGCAGAGGCTGAGGTGGGGGCAGAAGAGGAAAAGAGAGCGACTTAACTGCCTGAATTTTGATTATACGTTTTTTTTTGTTTTTTTTATAGAATCGTAGTCTCATTGTTTATTATTTTATATTAGTTCTATCTGGGGCAGTGGCTCAGGAGGTAGAGCGGGTCATCTAGCCATCAGAAGATTGACGGTTCGATCCCCGGCTCCTCCTGGTAGCGTGCTGATGTGTCCTTGAGCAAGACACTTAACCCCCAAACTGCTCCCCAGGCACCGCTCTATGGCAGCCCACTGCACCTAGATACGTCAGTTACTAGGATGGTGAAATGCATTTTGTTGACTCGGTACTTGTACTCTGTGCAATGACAATTTGTTGAATCTAATCTATATATTAATGTCGTTATCATCTACTATTCTAAGCATCTAACCATGCTGGATTCAATTTGTGTCATCAATGTCGTAAAAGCGGTTCTGGAAAAATGGTTATTACGTTTGGATTGAATAAGTAAATAACAGATTTTCAATGACAGGTGTTTTGTGTTTTTTTTAACCCCCCCCCAGGACTTTTCAAGCACCTCAGCATAAAAAAGGGGCTATTTTCAAGGTATTCCAGTACTTCAATTTCTGAGGACAAAATTCAAGTACTTCAAGCACCTCAAGGGCCTGGTAAGAACCCAGTGGATCTGTGCCCCCCCCTATTGTAGGACACTGGTACAGAATGAGTCAGGAGAGGTTTGATTGGATAGTTCTAAATACCCACTGATGACTGCATCATGGTACAGAACAAAGAGTTCACAAAATGACACCTTGTGATTTGACTAAATTTAACTAAATCGAGGATGAGTTCAGGATGTGTCCATGCTTCATGCAGATGGATTTAGCAAGGGTTTAATTCCCCAGACCCCCCCCACCCCATTTTGCCCACATGGACGGCCGGCGAAAGAGGCTGCAGAGTATGGAGTTACTGCCCCATGAGCAGGTGCGGATTCAGAAAAAATTGACTTTTATTTACACTTCGGATTTCGATGTACCTGGACTGTCTTGAAATGCTAGTTGAGGTAGTTTCGGTGGTACTCAGCGCTCCTATGGATTCAACATCTGAGGTCAGAGAAGACGGCAGAGACCTGTCGCTCCTGTTGATGTGGAGACGGTGCGAGGCAGGCGATGAAGAAAAGACCATTTACAAGATCACCAACAGCTACAGATCAGCAGCTAAAACCTCAGAGAAGTATGTAAAGCAGATCAACTGCCAGATACCAACTCGATTTTTTTTTATAGTTTATTTTATTATTTTCTGCCAACTCACTTGCTGGAGGTTAAGAGGTCCAACGAGTGAGACTCCAGTGGAAGAGGCTTCCTTAGTTCCTGTAAAAGAAAAGTAAAGGTGTTAGATAGTTAAGAATTCTGAGATAGATGCCAATTACAACTATTTGCTTACACACACACACACACACACACACACACACACACACACACACACACACACACACACACACACACACACACACACACACACACACACACACACACACACACACACACACCTGGGAGAGGAGTTCACTGGAACGCCGCAGCTTGGCCAGAGTCTCCAGGGACTGTGTTCCTTGTTTCCTCTTCCTCTTTTTGGCCATGCTGTTGGCTACTACGCTGGGGGTTCTGGAACAATTGGCACAAACTTCCTCAGAAAACATCCAGGAAACATCAAGACTCCATAACGCTACCGCTTAAGAATGAAGTAGAAGTAAACTTGTTTGGGAACGAAGGCCATTTCGGATAAATATACCGAGAGAATATACCCCAATACCATCCCTAAATCAACCCAAACTGGCAACCCAAAGCACACAGCGGCTTAAAATCTATAGTTCCCTGCATTTCTTCATCTAATCTATACAATAAATCGGACATGGCACTGAAAAAAACAACTGGTAACACAAGATGTGGACAGTATTTCTATTTCATAACTATAAATGAAAAGGACAATTTTTAAAAATATTACCTTGCATTGGACAGAGCTTTGAAGGACTTGCGTCCCTTGATGGTGATCTCGTGCAAGGTTCTCTCCGGAATCCTGTTGGTCAGCTCCTCGGATGTCAAGGGAGCCGGAGGAAAACGGACCCTCAAGCCGAACAAGTGCTTTTTCTTCTTGATCTCTTTGCCGGACATAAACCTAGAAGAGAGAGGAAGAGAACGCCAAGGAAACTCTGTGGAAGGTTGGAGTGCAAAATTCCGTCTCTAACAATAGGGAAGAAGTATTTCAATAACATCCAGGTGTGAATGAATGGGTCGGATCGATCGATGGTTGCCATGAATGTTTTCCGGTACTTCAGATCTAAGGTCTTCAGGGAAGTTTTTCAGTCCTGAATAGACGCTTACATGCTCTTGTTGTTGTTCAGCGCTTCCATGATGTTTTCGTAGCGCTCCAACCTCGGGGTGTCGGCCAGCTGCGAAGAACAAGAGAGTCAAGGGGGCGTTTCCGCTGGGCGCCCTGATCAGAATCCCCAGAAGAAGGGTCCTCCTCCCTCCCTGCTTACCTCGCCGAGCTGCAGGAGCTCCCAGTTATCGTTGATGTAGTTCATCAGTTCAATCTCTGAGTCAAAATACTTCTTCTTGTGGATGATGCTGAGGTTGTACAGGCTGAGGTGCACCACGTCCTCCCTGTGTCGGGAGATGGAACAGAATGTCAGGAAGCCTCCTTTCAGTACGTCGTGGGTTGCCGGCGACACTGCAAAGACACCCCCTAGCGCTTTTCAAACGTTGTGGTTTCTGGCGCGCTATTTCGGTGCAATGTGAAACACACGCGTGTGAAAGGGTTTCAAGCTGGCATTACAAATAAATTAAATTCAAAGACTTTCAAGTTATTTTTAAGCGCAAAAGGGGCTGTATTCAAGGTGTTCTAACACGTCAAGCCCCTCGAGGGTAAGAACCCTGGAGAGATAAATATCTTGAGTTGGAACTTAAAACTGTAAGTACATACGTCACACGTCAAACACTCACCATCGCAGAGGCAGTCGACTGAGGAACTCCGGTCCGCTGTTGCAAACTGAACAAATAAACAGATAGAACCTGAAAATAGGAAATATCAGAATCGGTTAAATGGCGGGAAGTACTCGGGAGAGCGCATGTCATTCGATTCTACCCCGAAACTAAAAAGGGCAACATTCGCACCGGTCTCCGTAGAGCATGGGCATCTGGAAGCACCGGATGCAGTCCTCGTGGAACCACTGTTGGCACCGGTTACACTGCAGCATTTTCAAGTACCACCTAGCAGGAGGACAGGGGAGGCGTTGAGCAGCCACATGGACATTTTGACACCGGCAGGGGCGGTTTTGATGCGTTACTCACTCTCCTTGGCCGCCGCAGTAGCAGTAGCACTGCTGGATGTTTGTCTTGTGACCCTGGTCCCACACCAGGTCTTCCGGGGTGTAGGGGAAGGAGAGCTGCCATTCTACATGCTGGAGCTGATGCTGGTGGTGGTGGTGGTGGTGGTGGTGGTTGTGGTTGTGATGGTGAAGGCCCTTCACCTGAGTTCCCTTCTGCGCGCCTCCTCTCTAAACCCCAAGAATGTTTCACAGTTCAACGACCAGGTGGGTCAGACGTTTTGACAACTCAATGTACAAAAAAAAACCAAAAAAACAAAAAAAAACAAAAAAAAACAACGTTCCACTATTACCTTCGGCGTGGCGGCGAGCTCACACTCTCGGCAGAGCCACTTGTCGTCCGAGTTGACGACAGTGGCGTCAATGACCGGGGAGTGGCACAGCTGATGGTAGCCTGAAAAACACAACGGATGATCAATGCAGCTGACATTCTGACAGCGGCACGGGGGTTCAGGCCACCACCACGCCGGTGGAGTCCACCTCCAGGGAAAGAGAACGGTACCTCGTCCGCACTTGTCGCAAATGACGATCTCGTTGGGTTCCTCCGAGCTTTCGTCCTGGCATATGGAGCAGACAATGTCATCTTCCTCGTCCTCGTCATCCTCCTCGTCCCCTAAAACCAAAGTGTGTGTGGGGGGGGGGGGACAAAACGTGCCATGATAGCTAGGGCTGTCATAATCATGTTGCCTTATAAACTATTTTAAATAACGATTGAATGCGACTTAAGACTGAAGAAGACTGAATTGCAGAACAATGTTAAAACTGGGTTTCCACAGGACCTTCTATAAACCATCCATGTCAGATGCACTGCAAACATGTATTTTCCACGATTTTTATTTGAATTCTGATTCCAAATATGGCTAGTTGGAGACCTATGTATTGTGAATTGATGGTTGTTGGTATATTTTGAATGCCGTATGTACATTTTTTGTTTTATTCCAATTTTGACTACTCTGCCCAGCAGTCTCTGGGGTTTGCCGAAAAGCATTTCACTACATGCTCTACAGTGCAATATGGACGTGACAAATAAACACAACATTTTTATCCCAACCAATCGTATTCCTTCTCTATACCGATTTTCACAAGTCGGATCACTTGCCTGTCTGGATATTCGTCCAGGGAACCCAGGACTTGGACCGGTCTTCGAAAACCACAAAGCATCGCTGTTTGTCCCGATCTATCTGAGTGAGGGGAGAGAAAATAAAAAATACATGAAAAATAACCGTGACCCCTTAACAATTCAGTGTTTTCCCAAATATTATAATTTCAGAGTATCTCCCTCAGATTTACCTTGGTGACAGTCCCCAAGTAGAACAAGCCGTCTGACCATCGGGCCAAGACGTCTTGCCCCTCTTTAAACCTGTCAGAGAGCATAGCGTCCTCCCCATACTCATCCCTGGCGGAAAGGCTGGCAGGGGAGAGGGGTGCGGCCTGCCGCTGCTGCCTCTCCGAGTAGGCTCTGTGATGGACAGAGAGGTGGTCCACAGTCACCGAGTCTCTGGGCGAGCGGAGACGACATAGAGAGAACAGAGAGCAGAAAATAAACTTCCCAATGAATGCGATCGATGACTCAGACTTGACATTTGAATAGACTGGTGACAGAACAAATACCAGACATCCTGTGCACTCGCAGTGGCCGTCAGTCATTAAAGTATTACACTTTACACTAAGCTGGAACAGAGTTGCTCAATTAAATATTTTGGAGGGAAAGATGTGGGGTTTTTTTCCAGTTAGACTGCAGCCTGGGCCAGTGCTTCTCAACCTTTTTCACACCGAGCACCCTCAATTTCACACGCATTGGGTCACATTTGATGAGATTTTGTCTCTGGGGGCCCAATCTGAAAAGATTTTTTATTATATGACTTCGTCTAAAATTCTAACACCTGGCTATGCAAAAGAGAGAATACGGTTAAACCGTGTTTAAAACAGTCATTATTGTACATTTCCCCGGGGAATCCCCTACAATCTCTTCGGAACCCAGGGGAGGTCCCCGGACCCCAGCTTGAAAACCACTGGCCTAGGTAGCTGTCCCTTTTTAGCACACCGAGTCCCAGTCCCCCCCCTTTGTTCAAAGGCCGATCGACTGAATGAACACGGTCATGGTTACGGACATTAAACAGGATCGAAGGACAATACACGTTTAAAGGCGTCGGGGGCAGCGTTCGCCTCGAACCCGCACACCCCCCGAAGAGGAGGAAAACATGGCAAAAAAATGACAACAATACCTCATTCGGTCACCTCTGTTGGTAAAATTGACTCGAATCACGAAAGTAGTTGATGGCGGGGAGCGCCGCTGCCTCGCCCCTCTCTCTCTCTCTCTCTCGCGCGCGCGCCAACGTCGCCCCGACGGCAACGCAACGAGACAATCAGCGCGTTCTTCAGAAAATAACAAACGGATCGTTTTCCTCCGGTGCGTTCGCCATTTTGGTTTCCCGCTGGTGATCCGGGAGTGGTGGCGCGAGGCTCGCGAACGACCCGTCCGCAGCGAACCAGCCGCTCGAAACGACTCGGGAGTCGCGAGTCACTGCGGCGGCGAGTGAATCGACAAATAGAAAAGAATAAGCGTCGACGGAATTAAACTCGCAGGCCCAAAAAAAAAACCCCGTAATCAATATTGAGTTTACCTGACTTGCACGCTCACTTTCCACCGAAATAAATAATTTTGACGGAAGAACTTTTTTTTTTTTTTTTTTTTTGTTGTTGTTGTGAATCACACGTTCCATTTCTCTCCCCCAAAATAAATATTTGCGAGAGAATCCCGCCTCCTCCATAAACACGTCATTTTGATATCACCGGGTGACTCCTGTGAGGACACCGGACAACCCACAACTTCTCACCGCTCCGTCGTTCGGCGGCGCCCTTCCGACCGACGCAGCGTCGGACGATTCGGCGAGTCTTTTTGCCGAGTGACTCGTCGAGACTCCGGTCTCAAGGAGGAGGCGAACGTTCCTTCGCTGCCGGGGAGTGCATTGTGGGAAGCGCTCAAAGAATGCGAGTCGCACATCTTTTCTTTTTTTTTTTCACCCCGTTTGAAAATGTAGGCAGGGCGTCTGCGCCAGCAACGTGACTGCGACTCCAAAGTCAACGTTACCATGTTTCCATTATATTCAGTTCATTATCTTTCTGGGCCGGACGTTGTTTATCTTTCTATTTACTGATTTTTTTTTTTTTTTTTTTTTGGATTTTGTAAATGTTTGTTTATTTATTTCAAAATTGAACGAATAAACGTAATCGAAATAATGGGCTGTGGGAAAAGGACTTTCTCGTCTACATTTTTTTTTTTTGTGCTGCGTTCTATCAAAGTTGGAATTCGGAAAAAAAAACAAAAAAAAACGTCGCCCTCCTACTGGTTAAAAATGCAAAGGAATCGCCGTTTTAAAAAAAAGTCGGCATTGCAACACGGTTAACGGTGAACAAAGTTCCCTTGCATGGGGTTTTGATAGGAAAATACCGCCAACTTCGATCTAAACTACTCCTTGTTTTTGTATTTATTTTGATTTTTTACCCTTTGTTGCTTGTGGAATGCAAATGACCGATTGCACAGTTCTAAAGAAACGGAGCATACAGTACTACAGCACACATACATGTTCATCACATACAACAGGTACCAGTAATGCTTACAAGTAAACCTAAAGATAATCATTTAAACATACTTTTCGAATTCACAATTGCGTTTTATACAAATTTTAATTCGATCAATAAACTGCACCAAAATACAAGGCGTGTCAAATGAATTTCTTGTCTACATTTATTACTAAAACACACGCCTTACTCGCGCACCCTAAACACGACGGTAATCAGACATGTGGCCGTCATGGCCACCGGTCGGCGCTATATGGTCATGTTTCATCGCAACACGTGACGCGTCTGACTAACGTGTCAAGTGACACGTTACCGTGGACGTTAACGTTTTGTTCGATTTCATGGTTTCGTCGAGTTGAATTGTTCTGTGATCGTGGGGTACGTACGCGGTGCGAGCCCGGAGGGGATGCGGAGGAACGATCGCGCAGAAGAGACTTTATTCATACACACCCATTTGTTATGCGCATGTCACCGGTCAACATCGGCGCATCCCATTGGCCGTGAGCCGTCTCTGTCACGGTGGAGACAGGGATTCCCAATCCACCATACACTCCTTAACTGGGAGCGCAGTCCAGTTTGAATTGCAACATTGATTAAATGACGCGCCACTGACCTGACGCGTCGGTGTGAATTGGGGATCAGAAACAAGCGAAAATCATTGAAACATACATGTAGATTGTCGAAAAAGCGGAAAATACATACATTTCGTTTGATTCTTTTTTTTTTCATTACTTAGTTTTCCTCCACGTTGCGCCTGCGCAGTAGAGCCCCGGCCAGTTGGAGGTATGCGTTGCCTGTGATCGGGAGAAGCTGCCGCAGGAGAGAGAAAAAAAAAGTGCAGCGGCAGATCATGGACGCGGATCAAACGCGATCCCTCGGGGGGTTCGAGAACACGTCGCAATTAAAACAAGATCTTATTCAGTCCTAGTCCGGCGACGGGTCTCGTGTAACCGCAGCGGAGCGGTTCGCCGCACCGCGGGCTCCGGGTTCGCTCCGTGTGTTCTGGATGATCTCCAGCGGCGGCCAGGTCCGCGCACTGAGATGATCCATTTCTGTGATGGCGAAGGCTCTGTTTCCACGGGCCTGGGTGAAGAAGTCTTTCTACTTCCAGGTAATGGTGCCTTTTTTTCCCCTGTACATATCATTTTTAACGACACGCATGAATTGAGGTATTAAAACCCGATCGCCGCGGTCGTGATCGTGTATAATGGTGGCGCGGGGATGTCACTCCAGACTGACAGCCGGACACCCTTCAAGGATGTCAGTGATCGAGTTCACAGTGTACGGTAGAAAGCAGTCTTCTCCGAGGGCCTGCATCTCCCTTTATAATGGATACAGAATACTAAGGCAGATCATAGATCATACATACAGAATACTATAAAAATCACCATAGCCGTTGAGAGAAACCCAGGAAAACAGATACACCCCACAGCCTCAGGTTGTAAATAACGGCTCCTGCAGTTACTGATCCATCTTGATTAGACCCCAACCCCCTGTCGACTTGTGGTTTTCAGCCCACGATTGATTGATCTGGTATTGCCACAGCAGAAATAATCCTGAGGGTTAGATCACAGCGTTGTACTTGCTATATCGGGCACTGCTGGCCTGCAGCCTGTCCTTCCCTAAATACTGTAAAGAGCTTAGTGTGAGAAGAAGGGAGGTGGTCTGAGCAGAGAATGTGTTACAATACAATACAGTACAGCCAAATCTAATCTCTGATGACCAGAAAGTGAAATATTTCATTCAGGGGTTTAGTAGATGCCTAACAATTCTCCATACAAGTGTATTTTTTCCTTTGCACTGTTTTAACATGTGATGCACTCAGAGCAACCGGTGTTCTTCTGCTTGGAGTCCAGAGTTGGCTTTTCTTTGCCAAACCAAACCACCTTGATCACGTGAACCCTTCTCACCAAGGTCGTGTTTCCTTCCAATAATGATCTCATTACGAAAGATGAGACGTCTATATAATATTCCACAGCGGTGGGTTTTGTGTTTTGTTTGCAGACCCCCAGTGAGTGTCGTTTCAACGCAACAGTCATGCCTCTGTCTCTGCATTTTAAAGTCAGTCACTCAGTACTTTTATGAGATCATATCCGGCTCAGGAGAATGCCAAGTGTATCTGTTAACACACAAACTGTGGAAAAAAAGACTCACTGGGCTCCCTATTTTAAAAAACACGCGGTTCAACAGGACTTTGATTTGTTTCTGCTTCCTGCATCACATTGACACACATTATAATTAGTGCCGCCCCCCCCCCATCTGAGTAACTCCACCCACAGCTGGAGAAATACCAAGCGCTGCCGGACCCTCTAAGCATGGGAAGTGCTCTGTTGGCTTCACAGACCAGCACAAATCTTTAAAAAGAAAGCAGAATTAATACCAACTGTCCATGACAAATCTTCAGACGAGGGAAAGGCAAGTATTGAAAAAATAATTATGCTGTGTTTCTTTTGCCGTTTTTGAGCCATACTGTACCTGTCAACCCACCCCTTTTCCAGGGATTGTCCTGTATTTTATCCTTCTCTCTCGCTGTCCCCCCGTTTAGATATTTTCTCGTCAATCTCCCGTATTTTTAAGTTTTCTTAAAAAAAAAAAAAGGTTTGGAAAGGTTTGTAATGTTGATGATAGGCTGCACCACATGATACGTTTCTCCAAACAAAACCAATAAAAACAGTGTGTTTTTCATTGTAGACGTATTTATTTTATGCATTTTATTTTTATCCGTTTCTTAATAGAATGAAACAAAAAAATAAACACACACACTGAAACATCCCGTCGAGAACAGAAGGGGTATAGAGAAATGTTAGAATGGCTAGAATGCATAATCTGAGTGGTATTTTCAGCAAAAAAACATGGTTTGGGGACCTCAGAGACCTATATTAACTTGTTGAAAAGAAGCACGATATGGCCCGCTGCAGGCATTATAAGGTTGGTAATAGGAGGTTATAAAGACTCTGTTCTACACAGGTTTTTCCTCTCTTCTCTGGATTTGAGTGTGTACGCCACTATAAAGAAATGTTATAACATGCTGCCAAGCCCTACAATAAACACGGTTTGTTTCACAGGTTGCCTTGGATTTCCTTTCCCGGCAAGTCATACGGCTCTAACCCATAAGACATCGATCTATTAATCCCAATAATTAAAACGACACACTTCAACGCATATGCAGACAGGCTTGGATGCAGACAGGCTTGGACAGTTGGATCTGATCAGTGTGTGGTCCCTTTCTAATCCCTGGATTTCTCCGGTAAAGCCTGATTCACATGGCATGCGCAGAATCATCTGACAGTCGTCATTTTGTCCTTCTTTGTATGGCAGTGGCGATTTACTTTTTTACATTCACTAACGTGCTCCAACTTCCCCTCTGGTCACTCAGAACGAGGAATAAATTCCACATTTCCATGCAGCTATTCTAACGGTATTTCCTAATTTTGGTCATTTATGTTACTGTCAGACTAGATGATGATATAAGAAATAAAAAATAAAATTGTACAACCAGAAGATATTGTGAATTTGTTAATACAGAGGTGTATTTTTGCTGTTTACTGTTAATTTTTGTTTTTATTTTGGTTTATTATCATTTACTGCTTAAATCTGTCAGTTTTTTTCCATTATCCTGCCATATTTTATTGTGTAACAGTTAACCTTTTCACTTTTATACAGCTTAAAATGTTCAGGTTTATTAAAAAAATGTTCAGGTTTATTTTCCATTATTGTGCCATATTTTACAGTGTAGAGTTAACTGTGAGATTTATTGTATATTTCACCCCTTTCCCCATATATTGCCACTTTTCATTTTTTTATCATTACTATCATTACTGCCTATTGTTTTTGATGTGAGCTGCTGGGAAATTGCAATTTCCCTCGACCTGTTGGATAAGACTTTTTATGCAAATAACCCACACAGCCCTTAGTGTCATAAATCACACAGACAATAGGAGCTTCCATCCTGTGTGTAAGTGTGTGTGTGTGTGTGTGTGTGTGTGTGTGTGTGTGTGTGCGTGTGTGTGTGGTGGGGTGTTAAAAAACATGTGATGTGTGAACCATGTGACTTGTTCTGTAATTTAATTGGAAAAGCTTTTTTTTTGGACCTCATCTCACCAGCATCCAAGCAGGCGTGCCGTAGAGTCTTCTACGGTTAAAGATGCCATTGTTTGGGTCAGCAGCTGGTCAGCCAGCCAGTACCTTGCAATTGGATGTCTGCCCAAGGTGTCGCCATGGCAACATTATACGTAATCGGGATCAATATGACAGGTCTTTTTCTTTGGGAACGTTATGCGGTCTTTTGAAAATAAAAAAATAGATATTTTCAAAAGACTGCCTAACGTTTATGTTTATGTTAAAGTGCAACAGGCAGAGAAATATGAATAAGTGGTAAACAGGTTTAGATGTTGGCAATAGCATGGAGAAACGGAAGTTAGCCTTATCCCTCAGGGGTTTAGGTTAGAGAGAAGAGCAAACAGTCTTTAAGAAATGACAAACATTTGATCATTTCTTTCTTTCTCTCTTTGTCCGTCTGCTGCAGGCTCGTATCTCCTTCGTGCGGGTGAAGTACCTGTTCCTGACCTGGCTGGCCGTGCTGGTGGGCAGCTGGGTGCTGTACGCCCAGTATGCCACCTACACTGAGCTGTGTAGGGGACACGAGTGCAAAACTGCCATCGTAAGAGATCTCTGTTTTCACCTTCTATCTACACTTCATGGCCAAATGTACAGTATGTGGACACCTGAGCACCAAAACCATGGTCATTAATATGGAGTTGCGGCTCCCCCCAACCCTTTGCTGGCATTGCAGCCTCCACTCTTCTGAGAAGGCTTTCCACTAGTTTATGGAACATGGCCGCAGGGATTTTCTCCCATTCAGACACAAGAGCATCAGTGAGGTCAGGGGCATTGCCATTCCGAAACAGAAAAGGGCCCTCCCCAAACTGTTGCCACAAAGTAGGAGCCGTATAATTCTCTAGAATATCATTGTGTGCTGTATGGGCCCCAAACCATGAAAAAACAGCCCCACACCATTATTCCTCCACCACCAACCTTTACAGTTGGCAACTCTGCATTCAGGCAGGTAGCGTTCCCCTGGCGTCCGCCAAACACAGATTGGTCCATCAGACTGCCAGATGATCACTCCAGTCCAACGGCGGCGAGATTTACATCACTCCAGCCGACGCTTGCCATTGCGTATGGTGATCTTAGTCATGTGTACAGCGATAGAAATAAACACCTCCACCTGGTGTTGCTTTCTTTGGTTTACCCAGTTAATTTAGATCCGGAGTCCGTAGGCTTTCTGACCGCACGGTGCGACTAAATCTAAAATGTCGTTCCTCTGTCTCTCTTAGTGTGATAAATATAGGAAGGGAATCATCGATGGCTCCGCCTGCAGCAGTCTGTGTGACAAAAACACTCTGTACATGGGCAGATGTCTCTCCACTCTGCCTAACAACCAGGTGAGGACAGCGTTTCGGCAATGGTGTGTACATAAAAATACTCATGTATGATGAAAAATAAAGCAACTTTCTCTGTTCCTAGGTGTATACGGGGAGCTGGGGAGACCTGGAGGGCTTGGTGCGCTGCCAGCTGGGCGAGGTTCTGCACTACGAGCTGGGCGATGAGCCCGAGCCGCGGAGGGAGGTCCCCGTCTTCGACAAGCCCACCAGGGGCACGTCCGTGGAGAAGTTCAGAGAGATGATGTTCAACCATCTCAAGGTAGGACAGGAGTTTTCTTGTTAATACAGCACTAATTGCACATATGCTGATATGTGCAATTACCTGCATCAATGAGCGTTAGGGTTGTCAAAAGCAAAGCATTTGTGTTCCCAAAATCAAAATGGGTACAGCCAGACCTACCTTTTGGGAAAATGTCTAATTATGTGGGGTTGTAGGTTGTGTCCGTACCATGTACTAACATAATGATTAAGATGAGGAAAGTGACTGCTGTAATGCCTTCCCTTATGGCCACCTTGTAATTATTGTTGCATTTCAACCCCAAGACCTATTTCTCCGGCCTCTCTGTCCCATCTTGCAGTCCAAGCTGGGTGAGCAGGCTAACCTCGCTAGCCTGGTCAGTCAAATCCTCTTGGTCGCCGATGGCAACAAGGATGGAAGGGTGTCCCTGCCCGAAGCCCGCTCCACCTGGGCTCTGCTCCAGTTGGACGAGGTAATATACGTAAGGGACACTGTGCAAATGTGCAGCCAGCTGGTTATTATCAAGGCAACCCACTTTCAAGACCCCTCTGCTTCACGCCGGGGGTCAATTTGGGATAATAACCGGCTAGCTGCACATTACCCCACTTAATACACGGCTATTAACTTCATACACATACATTGTGATAGAATATTGATTTTGGCGACATAGTGGAGAAGTGGCTGCCTATGAAAATGGTCATTATTCAGAAATAACTGACCGCTGATTACAACCATTGGCCAAGCAGCAACAGAAAAAGCAGTTTTCTCATAAATGTTTAAATGAGGGAGCCACTGGAAAAGCTGGTTTTAAGCAGGAAAACCGAACCTCAGATCTTATCTAGTGCTGTTTTTATCCAGCCACATACATGTCAACTCTTTTTTTATTTTGTTATGGTGAAGGTGTTGCTGAGCCTGTTGCTTCAGGACCACGGTCACACCCCTCGTCTCCTGGGCTACTGCGGGGACCTGTACATGACGGAGCTGGTCCCCTATGGGCCCCTGTACGGCCTGCCCTTACCCTGGCCCTTCGTCAGCTGGGTGCCCGGTGGAATGCAGAGGAGCATGGATCAGTGGTTCACCCCCTCATGGCCACGCAAGGCCAAGATCTCCATGGGCCTACTGGAGCTGGTGGAGGACATCTTCCACGGCACCTACGGCAGCTTCCTCATCTGTGACCTGGCCGCCGAGCACTTCGGCTACACGGAGCGCCACGAGCTGCGGCTCATCGACACCCGGGCTGTTGTCGCCGAGGACGAGTTCCGACGCGCCATGCGCTCGCTGCGCTGCGAGAGCAACGACGACTGCGTGTACGGCGTGGACTGCAGAGCGTCCTGTGACATGACGCGGCAGCACTGCAGGGAGGAGCCCATTCGGCCCAACCTGGCGAAGGCCTGCGGCGCGCTGAAGGACTACCTGTTGCGGGGCGCCCCGTCAGGGCTCAGCGAGGAGCTGGAGAGGCAGCTGTACGCCTGCATGGCCCTCCGCGGCAACGCCGGACAGATGGACATGGAGCACTCGCTCATTCTCAACAACCTCAAGGCTCTGCTCTGGAGGCAGATCTCGCACACCAAGGACTCCTGATCGGCCCGGGGTCTGAAATGGTCGTTTTCAATTTGAGAAAAGTAGCTTCTTGAACTTTAAACTTGTGTTGCCTATTCGGCGGTATAGCTGAAGACAATTGTGTCTTATATTTAAATGTGATCCTCTGGGAGATGAGTAGGGTTTCCCACGCCATCTATTGGCGACCACCAGGAATTTCAGACAAATCTCATCACAGCCCAGGCATGCCTTTTGCGTTCTATACACAAGCGTACGGACATCAGCAGTGGCTTCATCTTGATCCACTGACCGCCCTTACGGTCCAACCTGGAATTCCATACGTTTCCGTGATTTGAATGGTCTCCCTGAAGATGAATACGACGGCGGTGTGATTCAAAGCTGAAAATGACGGGTCGGGAATATGGTGACAAGATGTCACAACAGCACATTCAATTTTTCCACTAATTTGGATTGTTAGAAATGACACTGTGACAGTACTGCCCTTTTTTTGGGACAAGATTGTTCTGTATTCATTGATTAATTAAGCTACTATGAGAGTGGTATCTCCCATACGACAAAAGTATGTTACATTTGAAATGATTGTAGTTAAGTAACTACCTTGAAGTATTGTTCTACCCTTGAACTGAAGGAGAGCGGTTACCATGCTTCAAAATGGAATGAATGCATTTGTTTTATAGATATTTAGGGCAACTTGCCTGTGCTGTATAATTTACACCTTCAACTATCAATGGCACGAGAACTAATTTTCTATCAGAATTTGGTAAATGTTATTCTCACGAAGTAGATCACATTTGTATGATTTCAGGTGTTTGTTTTTATTTAACTGTAATGTTGCCATAAATAACCATGCTGAACATACTTTTTGAATGTTTGTAGTGAAGATATGTTATTCACATTTTGGCCTGATTCTGCCCTCCCGCCCCATAGGTGAGGCCATTTTGAATGCTGTTACTCACACTGATGAAACTAAACAAAACAAATCTTTTGGATCCTCCTGAACACGTTGATTTATTTTGTTTGACCACTTTAAGTAAGCCTACATGAAAAATGCATTGTTTTAAGCTTGTGGTCAATGCTGCTGACAAGGTTGCAATTATGTACATTTACCTTTTTAATTCAAAACCAGCATGATTTTGCACAATAAAAAAATCACACCACTTAATGGCTTCCTCTTTCAGCTCCTTGACAAAAATAAAAAATGCGCATGCAAAAGACTTAAGACAACAATAAATGTAAGCCGTGCTTAAAAGCATTGAAAGGAAACCTGCTTTGCATACGTTCAGGCATTTACAACGGCTGGGCCCTTACTGCCTTTATAGTGCTGTTATGAACTTCTTTATAATCAATGTTCTGACAAAATCAAGACAGACAAAAGCTTTGAGTTTGTAATAAATTTATTAGTCTGTGGTGTTCTGAGCAAGGAGCCGTGTCTATCCGTCTCCTGCCTCTTGTTCTTGTGCTCGTAGGAAGCTGGCCTTTTTCTGGGCGACGCGATCCTTTCTCTGTGCCAGAGACAACTTGGCGCGATTCCACCTGCGAGAAAGATGGCACAATGTGGTCCATTAACATTCAGTACGTTAAGAGCAGCCAAGTGGACATCCACTCAGTTTAGATGCTCCACCTAAAGCATTCATTGCTTTCATTTGCTTGATATTGTAATGTGGAAAAATCTGTAGGCAACAGCGATGCAACTCTCAGGAATACAATCATTTTACGAGTGCTCTGCTGAGGTTGGGGGAGATAAAAGCAACACTATTATATGTATGGAACATGTTACCAGATTTTTATTTTTATTTATTTTTTTTTAACATCAAATGACAAACAACTGACCTCTTCTTCTTCACGTCTTTTTGGGGTTTCTTTTCGTGTACGGGGTTCTCTCTGATGGCGGCGTGTGCTTTTTTGTACATCTCCTCTACCTAAAAAAAGTTAGAAACACAGGATGGTTAGCACAAAATCCCTAGACCAAAACACTGACCACCAGGCTGTGCTGCTTCTCTCAGCCCCGTCTTGAAAGGACAGTGGGCATCAGCCAATGCAAATGAAGGACCAACTACATTTTGCTCAGCGTAGTTTTTATCATCATCAAGAAGCAGAAAACAAAAAAAGGTCCTTGCAGTCTCACTTAGCGTATGCAGGAGCGACGCCTGATCCATCCGACTATCACATGACTAAATGACAGTAGTTGCGTCCCCCCCCCACCCGTCTGAGACTAATCTTACCGTGTCGGGTGTGACGCCGTTCTTGATGAAGCGCGAGAACTGTTTTTTGTAGGCCTCCTCGTCTTCCTCCATCAGGTACGTCATGTAGTCAGAGACGTTCATGCCCATGATGTGCTTCCGGTGCATCTCGGCGTTGAACTCTTTGCTCTCCGTGTCATAGCCCGGGAAGCGCTTCATACTGGACGGAGAGGGGCGACGAGGACAGGGGGTTGTCACGACGACCATCTGTATAAATCCCCTGATCGGAATGTTTTCCGACAGACGGGCTCTGGCTCACCATTTTACACAATGATCTTTGTATGTATGTATGTATGCTACCCCCCCCCATTCTTCTACAATGGATCCAGCCCTAAGGCATTTATTCAATGGCCACATAAAGGCTTTACGTTAACAGCCCTGATCTTTGCTGATCTAACTTAACTTTGTCAAGTGCACACTTAATAAGATTGATGCAGGGAACCACCACAGATATGCGGTGCATCAAATGCTGTGGCGGTCCAACAATTTTACATTCAGGTTGGTCTCACTTCTCTCAGCCCCGTCTTGAAAGGACAGTGGACATCAGCTAATGCAAATGAAGGACCAACTACATTTTGCTCAGCGTAGTTTTTATCATCATCAAGAAGCAGAGAACCAACGTCCTACAACTGGACCTGTCACTTGTGGTTTACAAGTGGCTGGGCTACTTGTGAGCCACTGATTTGGCAGAATGTTTTTTTTGATTATTATTATTATTTTTTTTAACACAAATAGCCTGGAAGTTACCAGAGGGACAAAGCGGCACCTCCTGAAAAACGTTACTAAAATCGTATTAATAATAAAGCCCGGTAACAGTAGTGTGGGGTGGGTTCGTGGCTTCACACCGACCTGTGAGGAATAGCCAGGCCGCCGTCCACCGCCCCCTTCAGCGCGCCAAACACTTTATTCCCCGTGGTGGTTCTGGCCAGGCCGGCGTCCAGGAAGCAGGTGAAGGCGCCGGGCTGTCCGTCGACGCTCTCCACGTTGAACTCGTCGCCGGTCACCTCCACCTGGCCGTCGTACACCTGGTCCAGGCCAAATTTGTTCAGCAGCTACGGCAACATCGAGGGAAAGAAGAGGGAGGGGGGAGGAAACGTGTCGATGAAGCGAGATGGGCTCCGACGCGGGCAACCGCCGTCCGAGAAGGGCGCTACGTCTTTAATGGCGCCATCAGCGACTTTTTCTCGCGTGACGCAATGCGCACGTGTGGCCTCACCCGTCGAGCCAGCAGCAGGCCAGTGCAGTAGGCCGCGGCGTAGTTCGTCAGGCCTACGGTGATGCCATATTTCGGCAGCTCGTGGGAGTAGGCCGCACACACAATCTGGTCCCCCTCGATCTTTGCATAGGCGATCTGTGGGATGGGGGAAGAGACTGAGGAAGGCCGTCAAGACGACTCTTGTCCCCAAAGTGTCCCTACTGTAAATTGGCGTATGGTCACTGACCTGGCAGCAGATGTCCCTGTTGGAGAAGCGGACGATCATACGGTACTTGGGCGTGTTGTACTTGTTCTTATCTTGGATGACCAGGCGCTTGCGCGCAAAGTAGTCGGTTTTCCCCTCTGTTGGAACAAAAATGGGTTTAAAACAGCCCAGCAAATTTTTGTCTCAAGAGCTTTTACATTTCAGAGAGGGGCAAACGTGAGATATGGGTTGTAGACGTGGCCTTTTACCTCTCCTCCTCCTGAATTTCACCTGGTACCTCTTGAAGTACGCCTTGCTCTTCACGACTTTGACAAACCCCTGGAATTAACAGGGGAAATGACCAATTCACATGGAATCTACGCACCAAAGGCTAAAATAAAATAAAGACAACATTTGCTTTTGGTTACGGGAAACACAAAAGTATAACATGCTAGATGAAAATGTGGTGAGGTTAATTGTCAGTTAAATGCAGTTCGTGAAAAGCGGGCTGGGAAGGCCATAAGTTGCCTGAGCCGCCATGACGCCACGCTGGAACACGGTTCAAAGAGCCGGCGAACAGGAACCGTGAAGGAATCCAACATCATCGAACCATCTAACCGCAACGACGACTCAAATACGCCTCGATAGCATCGATAACAACCCGTAAAGCTAGGATTTCATCGTATCGACAGAGGGGAAACTCACCATTTTTAGGGCGTTCGGCCTAGCCTGTCGGCTGCTCAGTTTGCCAAATCTGAGTTAGCAAAACGGCGCCGGAAGTAGATCGCAGTCCTCTCGTTAGCGCCTCCTACGGCCTCGGGCCGATGTGAATGGATGTTTACCACGGAATACCGATAGGGGGCAGCACTGACTCGGTATACAGGTTTAAAGTGTAGTCGTTATATTGTATGTTAATAACTACACATGGAGTATTCTTTCCCCACTATTTTATAACCACTGCGTAATCATTTATTTTCATTTCTTTTGGTGTGTGTGTGTGTGTGTGTGTGTATGTGTGTGTGTGTGTGTGTGTGTGTGTGTGTGTGTGTGTGTGTATGTATATATATATATATATATATATATATATATATATATATATATATATATATATATGTCGATATATGTGTGTATATATATATGTCGATATATGTGTATATATATATATATACACATATATACACATATATATATATATATACACACACACACACACACACACACACACACACACACACACACACACACACACATACACACACACACACACACACACCAAAAGAATTGAAAATAAATGATTACGCAGTGGTTATAAAATAGTAGTAGTAATACACACACACACATAAATAAATAAATACATAAATAAATAGATAAATAAATAAATAAATAAAACAGAAATTTAAACCACTACTAATAAGCACTAACATTGTGTAGTTCCTCCTCGTGCTGCCTAAAAAACAGCTCTGACCATCGAGGCATGGACTCCACAAGATCTCTGAAGGTGTCCTGTAGTATCTGGCACCAAGACGTTAGCAGCAGATCCTTTAAGTGCTGTAAGTTGTGAGGTGGGGCCTGCATGGATCGGGCTGGTTGTTCCAGCACACCCCACAGATGCTCCATCGGACCCTAACCCCGACCATCCACATGATGTAGAAGAAAACATGATTCATCAGACCAGGCCACCTTCTTCCATTGCTCCATGGTCCAGTTCTGACGCTCACGTGCCCATTGTAGGCGCTGTCGGTGGTGGACAGGGGTCAGCATGGGCACTCTGACTGGTCTGTGGCTATGCAGCCTCATACATAGCTATCAGAGGTCTTGTGGAGTCCATGCCTCGACGGGTCAGAGCTGTTTTGGCGACACAAGGGGGACCTACACAATATTGGTGTTATTAGTGCTGGTTGTGGTTGTGGTCGTGGCTGATCTGTGTGTGTGTGTGTGTGTGTGGGTATAATGTTATAATAATAAAAAAAAAACATATATAAAAAATGTTTTAACACTGCCTTGTTGCGTGGGGTTCGTACTACAACTACCCCATCTGTTGATGACCTAAAAACCAAAATAACGTCATTTTACAACTCAACCGAATGCTCTTGACCTCAACTAAAAACTATAAAATCTCTGTCGTTGAGATTTCGTATTAGTTCACGGTGAGGTCAAGAATGTCTGATCAATCTCATAAAGTGTCACTCACAGGATTCTGGTTCATTATAGAAGCATTTCCTCTCTATGTACTGTACTCTACATAGTATAGATAAATATATAATACAGCAACTACGGTAGACTATAACAAAAATACAGCAGTCTATATGCAACCTCAAGAATATATATATATATAAGAAACTGTAATTCTATGTCTAAATCCTGACAAGACATAAGAAATATAATAACAGTCTTCATTTCTACCCTTTTGACAAAATACCTCAATAAGATAAATATAAGTTAACGGAAACGTCCCTTTTTTACACCGTGTTTTCACCTATTCCAGATCATTCTGACACTGAAAGCTGTTCTACTGTGATTAATAGAAGCAGGAAGCATCATCTGAGTGGCGTTGTGGAGCGAGAAAGTTCTCAGGAACTCCAGGGGTCACGCGGGGTCACGGAGGTTGACGGGAATCCTTTCCGATGATTTCAGTCATTGTAAATCTGAAATCATGTTCAGGACTTAGGTTGAGTCAGCGAGAAGGGTACAACATGTCGTTATCTTTGCAGATTAGATTTAAGCTCAGTCATTTGTTCCCATGTCCACGTTTCGCATTACAACGGCAACAACCCAAACAAACTTTTTTTTTTGGGGTGGGGGAAAAAAACGACAGAATTCTGTGAACAATTTGATTTATAAAATGATCAACCACAGCGCTGCATGGAAGGCCTATAAATTGATCAGCTTTCATGCCCAAAAAGGGAACAAGGGTCTTCTGCTTTTATTGTCGCCGAGGCAGGACGAGATAACATCCATCGCTGTCATTTGCTCGGACGTTTGCAGCGGTGAGATAGAAAAAGTCAAAGTCACCCCATCGCTGCCGCCGCTGCCCTTCTGGTTTCACAACGAGGGAGGGGTGGGGGTTCAACATCGGCCAAAATGGTGGATGACCCTTTGAACCGCAAGGAAAGCAAACACGGCCCTCTCTTCCCATGTTACCTTTTCGAAAGGCGCTGACGACGTATCACTAATTTGAACTCATATCGAGAGTCAAAGAAGCTGCCGATCACATAGTCTGCAAAAAGCCTAGACCGGGTCGGGCAGCCAGAGGGACAGCTATAGCCCTGAACTCTAACCACACCCCGCCGGCCCCCGAACAGCCCTCTCCACAATGACCAGGAAGCACCGAAGCAGGGCTCTCCACACATCCGCAGGCAGGGGTTCGAGGGTCTTTAGTCTTCGAAATGGTAATTTACAACCAGAAACGGGGGCCGGTTGTTAAACAAGGGGGACCTGTTGATCACTGTGATGGATGAGGGCTCCTACCCGTGTTGATTTGTGGACTGTTTATGGCATACGCTCCAACCAACTGTTTGGCGGGTTTCTTTTCGGTCCGGGGTGTCTTGTTTTTTACACTTTTGTGGATGTTTGTTGTTGTTGTTTCTTCCTTTTTATTTGTTTGCTTGGAGTAAAATGTTGTTTGTTTGTTGCTTACAGTAGTGGCCCCACAATCCAAAACCCCAAGGCAAACTGGAATCTCCGGGAAGAGACAAATGAGCTATTAGCAGACACAGATTTAAAAATGAAAGAAAATCAGAAAAGAAGGTGTCAACGGCAAAGTTGGTGAGAGGTGAGAGAAAAACAAGACATTAAAAAAAAGTGCTGAGAACGAAAGAATAAAATAAAACGCTGTGTTGTGGTCAGGGGCTCCCATATAGTTAATAATCACTCATTGTTGTTCACACTCATGTCACTGTCGCTCCCATGCATGGGGGCGGGGGTGGTGTGGGGCTGTGGTTGAACCTCCGAAAAAATGACGACAATCAGATTGTGTGTAGAATGGAGGGGAAATAGAGAGAGAGAGAGAGAGAGAGAGAGGGAGGGAGGAGTGACACTGTGTGGTTGGAGTCTCTCAGAGGAACCTGTGAAGGAATGAGATAGCAGTGTCGTTTTTCACTCCAAACCAGTAGAGGAGAAGTGGAGGTCCGGGGCCAGTTAACCGACCTGACTCTGCAGAGCTCCTGGGAGCTCCCTTTGCCCATATCTACTTTTACATCTGAGACCTTTGTTTCTAATCAAATTTAAATTGTAAAGAACATATAGTAATAGAGCATTCAGATAGATGGATATACCTTATGCCATCAAAATAGAAAATAATAATAACAATAACAATACAAATGGAAAAAAAGAAAATGGTCACACGCAACAAACCAGAGAAAAAAAATCGGCAATATACAATAAAGCAAAATATTAACTAGAGGATAGAAAATATGGGATGTACGATAAACAATAAAAAATAAACTTAAAATAAAAACCGAAGATAAATTAGTTGAATCGTGCCCAAATCACTCAGATCTGGACATTTCAGTTATTCGGTTCATATACATACATAGTGATTAAATTAATAATAGTAGTTCAATTAAAAGTTTAATATTTTTCAAAAACTTTTTGAATAATTGATTTTCTTTATTTATAAATATTTGTTTAGGCGTCACAACAGGAGCTTTCACAGTGACCAGTGCCATATATATATTTATATATATATATATCAAAATAATAAACTGCATTTCTTTTACGCGCATGCGGTACCATAGCCTGCCCTCTATTATAATTAACTATTATTAACCTAGAGATCAAGTCTCTTCATTTCCAAAAACTGTACATTGGGGCCAGAGACAGATGGGGACAAGAGAGAGAAACAAGAAGAAAGAAACAAGTTGTTATCACTGCCACTGGGGCTTCTATTTCAATCACATTCTAAAGTGCAGGGGCCGAGAATCAAGACAAGAGGTGTCAGGCTCGTGGCTGTGGCAGCACTGATATATGTTTGTTCCACTTCCTGTTCTCTGCAACAGCTCGGTTCTGTCTCTCACTCCACAGTGTTCAAGATGCTTCTTATCGTGTTGCCAAGACACTCCAAGCCAACAGAACGGCGTCAATACAGCGATGTTGAGTGAATGGACGTCTTGGACTGAAAGTTGTTCTGTATGATTTGAATGTGCTCTCACACAACACATCCACTATCTATCTATCTATCTATCTATCTATCTATCTATCTATCTATCTATCTATCTATCTATCTGTCTGTCTGTTTCTCTATCTATCCATCCATCTATCTATCTATCGATCTATCTATCTGTCTGTCTGTTTCTCTATCTATCTATCTATCTATCTATCTATCTATCTATCTGTCTGTTTCTCTATCGATCTATCTATCTATCTATCTATCTATCTATCTATCTATCTATCTGTCTATCCATCTATCTATCTATCTATCTATCTATCTATCTATCTATCTATCTGTCTGTCTGTTTCTCTATCTATCCATCCATCTATCTATCTATCGATCTATCTATCTGTCTGTCTGTTTCTCTATCTATCTATCTATCTATCTGTCTGTTTCTCTATCTATCGATCTATCTATCTATCTATCTATCTATCTATCTATCTATCTATCTATCTATCTATCTATCTATCTATCTATCTGTCTGTCTGTTTCTCTATCTATCCATCCATCTATCTATCTATCGATCTATCTATCTGTCTGTCTGTTTCTCTATCTATCTATCTATCTATCTATCTATCTATCTATCTGTCTGTTTCTCTATCTATCGATCTATCTATCTATCTATCTATCTATCTATCTATCTATCTATCTATCGATCTATCTATCTATCTATCTATCTATCTACCTGTCTGTCTGTCTGTTTCTCTATCTATCCATCCATCTGTTTATCTACCTATCTATCTATCTATCTGTCTGTTTCTCTATCTATCCATCCATCTGTTTATCTATCTATCTGTCTGTCTGTCTGTCTGTCTCTCTCTCTCTCTCTCTCTCTCTCTCTCTATCCATCTATCCATCTATCCATCTATCTATAAAACACTATAAATGTGTGTCTTTATCATGAGCAGTGTCTGTTTGGTTTTTCTTCTTTAGGTAAAAACCATAACCAGATGCATGAAAAGTGAACTACCATTGAAAGCCATGGCAACGTGTCGGGAAATAAAGAGGCAGACACGCACGCACGGAGAGCGAGCGACACGGATGGAGGTATACCGTACTGTAGATGGTGCATGGGGTCGTCTCCCCTTTAGAAAAAAAATAATAATAATAAACTGGAATTAAGTCGATTAACGTTTTGAATCGTGAGAGTAAACCTGGAGATGCAAATAAAATGGAATTCTTGTTTAATTAAAAACACAACGAAATGAAGGCCTTTCAAATAAAACGACACCTCGACGTTATTAATTATGAGATTCCGAGGACGAGGCTGGTGGGTGTTCAGGTCTGTCGTTTGTCGTCAGACAAACTCCGGCGTCGGTGTTTGTGACGTCAAATCATTGATTCGTCATTGTGATTTTCTCACTTTGATTTGACCTACAGGCATACAATAGGCCTACCTATAAAAAAAAAAAATATATATATATATACACATATATTTTGCCAACAAATAAGCCCACTAAAGGCGACAAAGGAGAGATCAGGCAGGAGGCATTCAAGCAGTCCTTTTCTTTTTATTTGATCTTATTTGATTTGATTTCTTGCGCGACAACTCCACGACTCGCGACCCGGGGAGGCGGCCCGTTGCGACTGAATCCAACGTGCGTCCCTCTTAAACCTCTGGCTGTGTGAGTACATCGAGCGTTTCAAACTGCTCCGTGGGATATCTCCCGAGTGTGTGCAGGTGTAATAAACACCCGTTTCTCTCAGCGATCCATCAAGCTTTGCTTTCCCATGCGACCTTGAGCAACGACTGAGCGAGGATGATTTTCTTTCTCTGTGTTTTTTTTTTTTTTTTGGGGGGTGTCCCCGGTTATCATAAGGATTTCAGATTTGTGATTTCCAGTTGGATACGTGTGACTGCGGGTGGGTGGGATGGAGTGGGGTGTTGTTTATTTTTTTTTACCTTTAATGGAGGTAAAAACAATGAGGCTTAAGTTATTGGGTGACCGGTAAAGGGATACCTCCTCGGGTCCCCCCGATCGCAGGCTGTCGTGCGGAGTGGGCCCCGCCGGTCACCGAGTCGCGCGCGTGTAGCGAACAGGATCCCACGCCGCTGCTGCGCGCGCGCCCCGCCGGTGTCGCTTTACAGCGCGAGGACAAACGGTTCATTATTGTCGCAGATATGCCCAGGGAAATAAGTATTATAAGTATGATAAGTCAAATCGAGTTCAAACGCATTTTCACTTTCGTTTTGTTAATCTGTACAGTTTTACATTGTTTTCCGCACTGTTAAAATTCCTTGCGTGATTAAAAAAAAAAATAGATATAAAATAAATTAATATGTATGCTGAAAAAAAATAGAATAATATTGTATCAAATAAATTATACTTAACTTAAATAGGCGGTACTCTCAATCTCGACCAATCATTTTTAACGAAACACCCTATTCCGTATTATTATTGTCCCCCTGTAAAACTATGCACACACAAATTGGTCGCTTATATTTTCGCCTGTGATTCAAAAAAAAAAAAATGCTTATAACTTTGACAATATTGTTTATATTCTTGTTTTTCTTGTACGGGCCTATATATTTTCTGATTTCGTTGTGGTCTGCCTTCCTCCTGTTTTTCCCAGCCTTCGCACGAAGCGTGGCCCGCGTTATCGTTCCGCTGCACGGCGCTTGCACGAATACGATCTTGACGCGTCTCGCAACACCCAAAACCTTCCTCTTTTTTTCCCCTCGGCGCTATTTATTTATTTGTTTATTTCGAGATAAAAGGTCGAGTGGCTCTAGTTGAAACACGACGAGTTGCTTCCTCATCGTACACTCGAAGTACTCACACTCCCCCCCCCCCCCCCCCCCCCCCCAGGGTGGGATACACGGCGCTCTGTTTTGGCCACCTGCCCTATGCGCGACACCTGGCGAGCGAAAGCGTTATTCTGCGCATGCGTAATCGGGGGCCAACAATCCCGACGCCTGGTCGACTGTGTCCACCAATGGTGTTCAAATCTCTCCATAGATAAAGTCGGTGTGTGTGGGGGGGTGGCGTGCGGAGGTGGAGGATTTCATCACAGACGCCACCGGACGACAGAGAACTAGGACTGCTGTTTGACCCGAAGGAGGCTGTAGTCAGCATGCCTCGGTCTTTTTTGGTGAAGAGTAAAAGGGCCCACAGCTACCACCAGCCCAGGTACCTGGACGATGACGACACGAGGCTGGATGCGATTTTGGCTCATGTATGTGCAGGTATGAAAACTTTTGTTTCTTTCCAAAATGACCCCCATTCATCACATTTAAATATGAGTTAATTATCAGTACCATCTGCCATCCTGCTTTGAATACGCTGCTTGACAGATTATTCTTAGATTCTACTAACTTTTTACTTGTTTTGACATTTTACTGTATGTTCTGCATGAGTCAAATTCCTTGGATGTGTTACAAGGAATGATTGGCCAATCAAGCAATTGGTCAATAAAGCCTGATTCGGATCCTTAAAATGCTGTATTATTTTGCATTGTCCAGCGTGCTGGAGCTAGAAAAATAAAATCCCCACGTTAAGTGATGTTACTCGCACTCCTACCCACCAGAGAACAAACCTCCAGTGGAGTTTGAGGGAAACCTCCACACACAGGAGTCTCCTGACAGGCTGTGGCCGGAGTCTCGGCTGGTGCGCACGGCTGACCTCTCCTCCAGCTCCTCGGACTGTGACTTCTGGCGTCCCCCGTCTCCATCCTCCTCTCCGGGTATTTATTTGGGGACTCATCCATCGTTGCAACTTTTCCCCCCCACAACTGTAATAAAATGCATCTTTATTTTCTATATATAGATTCAGAGAACTGCTCCACGCCGGCGGCGGCGCACGGTGGGCACCGCTTCAACAGCCCGTTCCTGCCGTACGCGTGGACCACCACGATCCACGGTTCGGACCCGAGGCACTTGGCCCAGAGGCCGTACCGGCACCCCCCGAGGCCCGCGGAGCCCGACTCGCCCGTCAGCCTCTACGGCGCGGAGGACACCGGCGGCGCGGATCCGCTTTACGCGCAACCGGGCTATCGGGACTATTCTCCGACACATCGCCAACTCTACGTGCCGCGGGACGACGAGTTCTATCCACACTCGAAGCAGAACACGCTCCGGGGCTCTGCGATCAGGTCCAAAAACGATGCGACCTGCGTGGAATCCAACCTGGATTCCAACGGATCCTACAAATGCGTGAAATGCTGCAAGGTGCGACGATGACTCAAGCAGGCGTCCTGATTCTAAAACATCGTTTTAATATTTGTTTTGTATATATTTGCTGATGGAATTGTTACGTTTTTTTTTACCCCCCTCCCCCCCCCCCCGCAAAAATAGGTGTTCTCCACCCCACACGGACTGGAGGTCCACGTCCGACGTTCGCACAGTGGGACGCGGCCCTTCGAGTGCGGCATCTGCAGGAAAACCTTCGGACACGCGGTCAGCCTGGAGCAACACAGAGCGGTGCACTCGCAGGTGACTGCAGGTTAAAATGATCAGGTTATAAAATGTATTTAATTTGGATGCCCTTTACGTTGACATTTTTTTTTTATCCCCTTTATACGCGTTTGGTCAATAGGAAAGGAGCTTCAACTGTACGATCTGCGGCAAAAGCTTCAAGCGCTCCTCGACGCTGTCCACGCACCTGCTAATCCACTCGGACACGCGGCCCTATCCGTGCCAGTACTGCGGGAAGAGGTTCCACCAGAAGTCGGACATGAAGAAACACACCTTCATTCACACCGGTAAGGGGGGGAGGCAATTTGGACAAACAATGTAAACCCCCACCCCCCACAAAAAAAACCCAACAACAAAAAAAAACAACAACACATATCTTCTGTGATTATTTGAATAACCTGACGCTTCCGTGATCTGTCTTCCCACAGGGGAGAAGCCGCACAAGTGCCAGGTGTGTGGGAAGGCCTTCAGCCAGAGCTCCAACCTCATCACGCACAGCAGAAAACACACCGGGTTCAAACCGTTCGGCTGCGACCTGTGCGGCAAGGGCTTCCAGAGGAAAGTGGATTTGAGGAGACACAAGGAGACGCAACACGGGCTGAAATGAAGAGGCGCGGAGGAGGCACGCACTTTGAAATGACTGCAACCCGTCCGATACACATTTTAGCACTCTTCCATGCAGTGCAAGGCCTAAGGTACAGCGAAAAAGAGTCATTGGACAGGAATTTAAAAAAACAAACAACGTTTTTAGGTTGCACATTTTACATGGAGAAAACCCACAAAAATACAGGTTTAGCAATTTAAAGCATTTTTTTTTTTTAAGTTGATCCATTGACTCCAATCTCTGTTCTCCCCCAGTGTAAGGCCTGGTTGCAGGACGCTTACGGTTGATTTCATCACATTGATTTAATATATTCAAACTTTAGGCCATTACGTGTCGTGCATGTATTTTTGTTATGGATGTTGGCCTCAACCCAAAAGGAGTAAACTTTTTTCTTTTCCTCCCCCACACATACATTTTGAAGTAGGGTATGGAGGAATGTACAGCTACGCCTTTTAAAACAGACGAATAGACTAAAATGCCTGGGCAATTATTCTTATAAAAATTATTATTATAAATTATGAGAAACACCGCAAACCAAGGTCTGCAATGCCAACTATGACATTTCCCTTATGGGCATCCCTTTCACTGCATAAATATAGATCGGAAATTACAGGTCGGTGCAGAGTGATTCGATATCAAATAATTTAAATCAAATTTACAATTCTAAATTAGTAATCATAATAAATATCACAAAAATACCACATTATTACCGAGTATGTAAGTGTTGTTTAAATATTTTAAATGCCAAAATTTATTATTATAGGCCTTTAGGCTTATATCGTTGTGGCCTTCCCACTGGCACTGAAAAAACGAGCCCAAGCGCTTCAACTCGTGCAATCACGACCACAATCTCTATGACAATAAAACGCGATTTAAAGTAATTTCCAGGTTAATAATAATTGAAAATCCTGTAGCGTGGGCCATCTGGTCATAAGCAAATGGTTTCACACACGTACTGTTGATATGCTGCGCAAATTACATTATTGCACCATAAAGTTGCATGTGAAGGAAGTCTGAAGAAATCGCGTCACTTTTTATAACACCCCAGACAGGTCTGCAGGTCATGGCGGCAATAATCATCGCCAGTGGCCAACATTCTAGAGTTTTAAAACAGTGGACATGTTCACGGATTGTGTTTTATAATATGTAATAAAGCAAATATCACCTTGTAGCCCATGTTGACTGCACCTGTGCCAATGTCAACTGTGGTAAACGGAATAATTATATATATATTAAAAAAAAAGTAAAAATAAAAGCATAGCCTCCAGGTGCATCAATTTTATTAGAAACATGGGTTTCATTCCAAGACATGACCATTACAAACTACTAAAGTACCAAAAGTAATCTGTTTAAATTTTTTTAATGACGTGTGTTAGGGGGGGGGGGGGGGGGGGGGCTTTTAAATGTTGCACTAAACTCAGTAGATCCTGTTGCTGTAGATGGAGTTCGTGCATCAGCGTGTTGACATATTCCACAGACGCTCGGCAACTCAGGGCCTCTCCCACCAGCGGTGACACTTCAGACAACCTAACACACACACACACACACACACACACCTGTTTACATGGTCCATGTCGATTCAACTCTTGGCTTCATCCCCGTGTCCATTGCCGGTATTTTCCCCACGTTTAACCTCCCAAAATATGCAGCAGCAGACAACAATCCTGTTGTGGAGGTTATTTGAAGACTTTTCCGAACATTTGTAGGGCCTACAGTGAGACAATGTAACCCTCCAATGAGCAGCAATGAGCAGGAGTGCAGGTCCCTAAAAAGGGCATTTTTGTTGATTTCACTGGCCTTGTCCAATTGTATTACAATAGTGTTTCTTTCATGTTTTTATTATTATTATTATTTTATCTCTTATTTATGCTTTGTTTTTACTTGCTATGATGTAATTTATGAATCCAATCTCTGCATTTATTTGACTGTCAAGAGACTTAAATAATAAAAATATAACTATCACGATTGTGCATGTGCACATTATAGTCTATATTATTATTTTTTTTATAACCTACTCTTAACTGCAGTGCGTTTATTTCTAGCCGTGTATACATTTGGTAAAAAGTTATGGTTGATGCTCTGTTCCTTCTCCTTCCGCCTCTCCACCTCCCTACCCCCACCTGGGCTACCTGCGTGGAGCCTGATCTCCAGTTTGGCCCCGGGGTCTTGTGTTGCAGGGGGGGGGGGGGCATCCATTATTCAGCCGGCCAGAACAATGATGGCCGGAGCGACTCCACAGCTGCCAGGCAGCGGACAGATAAGACGGCACGCCAAATTATTCATGACGGCGTGAAGGGAGGAGGAGGAGGAGGAGGAACGTGTACGGGGAGTCAACTGGGGAACTAAAGAGATCCTACCGCTGCCATCGGACATCAGACTTGATGTGGAGAAGGGGAATTAATAAAAGATGGTCGACGATTTGCACATCAGCGTTGTTTCTATTGCATATTTAACATTAACTTCTGACATTAGTCATGGGAGATGTGTTGGATTATTTGATCTTCATTTCAAGCCACTCAGCAGATGTCAGTATGACATGCAGACAACAGCGGGGAGTGGTTGCGTTGGATGACAATCAGTGTAAAGTTTCCTGTCCTCGGATAGGTGTATAATCAGTTGGAGAAATAATAGCATGAGACAAACAAAACTTCAAAAAATTCAAAAGTAGTTATAAAAAAGGCAAGCCTTGACGATTGATCGCTTTAAATATTATTGGCGAATTTCCCCTGTAATGCCTACCTAGCCTTGTAGTTTACTTCACGTAGCCAATTTTTTGTTGTTCACCATTTATATTTTAGGTTTATTTTATAGTTCTTTCTTCAGTGTATAGGTATGTATTTAATATTTATCGATCGTAAGGTGAACATCAACACCAATTTTCTACTGCTCATTATTGATCTTTAGTTCATTTAATCATTTTTTGATTTACTGTTAGGTTTATTTTATTGTCAACCTCTTCGGTTTTTTGGACATGGAAAATGTATCCATTTCTAGTTAAGTGTTAGGTTAATGTACATCGCTTATTATTTAGGGTTTTTTTTAGATTGAGGTTTATTGTTTATTGCCTTTTCTTCTTCCTACCGTTTATTCTATTGCTTTATTATTGTCATTGCCTATTTTGAGGTCAGCTGCTTTCTCACAAGTACCGATCCAACTGTCTTGCTTTTCAATATTTTCATAATGACCTACATTTATTTTTATTTCTTTAACAGATCCCGATTGAAAAGATTCATTCTCTGGAAACGTGAGCAGGCACAACTTATATATCTAGTCTCAAAACTGAGATATCCCTTTGTATGACCTCACAAAACATTTAAAATGTAACAAAACTCTGCGTAGCATTGCCGGAGCCTTCACCAGCTGGCATAAATCAGAGTCCTATAGTTGGACCTTTTCTGTATCTATTCAGTTAGGCGTCAGGTGAGAGCTTTCCCAGGGAAATTTATGACGTGTGTGTGTTTGGTTTGAGAGTGTGCAGAATTGCTTTGTGTAACTTTGAAGCCATCATGGATCTTGCGGGAGGAGGAGGGGGTGGAATCATGACGAGATAAGGCCCGAGAGGCGTCTGTGCTACTGTGTACTCAGGCGGGAGCGGGACGGAACTGCCCCAAGGTCTATGTTTTTATTATGTTATGTTTTCAATAACAGAACCAGGGGAAATATCACAGCTTTTTAATGACCGCATTTTTTCCCAAGGTCTTTTCAAGCACTTAAGCACAAAAGGGGGCTATTTGCAAGGAATTCTGGTACTTACACATTTCGAAGGAGGAAATTCAAGCACTTCAAGCACCTTGAGGATCTGATAAGAACCCCTGTACCATATAACCTACTATCGCTCACACCTTATTACCTCTCCTCCATGTGATGATGTTTATCCAACTGACTTTGATCAACCCAACCCCTCATATTTCCAATATAAAAAATACAACCTTTGTTTGCTTTTCTTACATATGATTTGTTTTCAAAAGGAGACATTTGGAAGGCTTGCTCCGTAATGGCTGCTTGCTGAAGAGCAAGCTGTCCAGCTGCTGAGGCGTGTTATCAGAGCAAGTATATAAACACTATAAACACACACACGACTTACAGATGGAGCACCACCACGGCTATGAGGGCCCACTCCGAGGTCTTGTGGAGGATGTTGGTGTTAGTGAACCTGGAGTTGAGACAGACCACAGACTGGATATGAAGACACTCAGGTTTTAGGCTAAAGAAAGAATGCGGCTTATGGGAGCCAAACTTAATACGTTTTTATTTATATTTAAAAAAAAATGGACGGTCTGATGTGTTTTTGCAAGACTCACAGCACCAGTTTGAGACAGTAAATTAATTTTCTACCACTCACTCTTCTGAAAAATGAAGGTTGTACTATGTACTATTTAATTATACTGTCAATAGTACATAATATATTTTTTTTTTAAATATCAGTCTTTGGTAGGAGCTGGGTGTAAAAGTCATTCCGACAGCATGCTAGGAAAATGCGAACGTCCTCCTAAATTAAACACAATTTCCTCCCATAGAGAGCCAGCAGGGTTCTGATTGGCTGTGAGGATGCGGTCAACAGGAAGTGGTAATCGGTGCGAGTTCCTGTGTCAGTGATTTAAAAGGAGTCAACGTGGCGGCGTTAACACCTTCGGACCCGAGGCCTGCTTCCAGGAATTCTTTTACTAAAATGGTCCCAAGAGTTTTTCGGGGTTTTTGGTGATCCATCACTCATTCATTGGAGTTTAAACTATACCTGTTGTGTTATGCACAAACCGACCAGTATGGGGGCAAAATAATACTATCAAATTGCTATAGCTAGCTATATACAGTAAATATAGTGTATGTAATTACAAGGCCATTACAAATAGGTTGTTGAATATCTGAATGTGTAATATTTATATTCACCAACAACAAGTTGATTTGAAAATAGTATTCTTGAAACGAAAGGAAAGAAGTTTAAATTATAATAGAATTAAAAAATAAATATATAAAAAGAAAAAAAAAAGAAGTATACCTGAAGGTCCGCACCAGGTTGTTGACGTCAGTGGTTATGTCGTTCATGGTCAGACCGAGCGAACCCACAATGTCCCTCAGACTGCGCAGCAAGGGACAAGATCAATTATGAAATATGTTTTCAATATTGTCACAAAGGTAAACATTATGGAGTGGAGGAAAAAAAAAAAAATCATTTTGTTGGACAAATTATTTTATTGCCACACCAGATCTACTTTTGTTCCCTTTTCCGCCCATCACAGCCTGTCGTGCAAGTTGAAGGCAGTTTCAAATTGAACTGGCTTTTCTTGCGTTGACATCAACCAATCACTTTCCATTTATCTTGTGGCAGTAGCTTCCTCTTGTGAGCCAATCAGGTTTCACTTTGGATGTCACACGCTTATTCCACTTCTAAATTCAATAGAACTCCGCTGGGCCACTGGACACCAAGAAATGTACGTGGAAGCAATTATAAGTGAATTCTACAACATTTAAAGTTGAGATTGTGGTGTATATTACTTATGAGGTAATTTGCCATTGGTCTTATTTGGGGAGAACAGCCACTGCACTCTATCTAGTAGATGTAGTAGTTGACTTCAACCAAAGAAGCACTTTACGACACCCTGGGTTCGATCTAAGTCATGCAGGTTGTATTTATTGTGTTTTTGATTTGGCTGAAATTAAACTTGTTAAGCCTGACTGACTTGACTTATGATGTATGTCACCTTCAGATGTTGAAATCATTATATGATAATGATAATAAATTATAAATTATTTTCCACAGCCTGGAAACCAAATCCAAATCTGGAGGTCCCTGTGCAGACAGAAAAACATATATATTGTTTTTATAACCAAGCATATCCCCCACCTTCTAGTGAGCTTCTCCACTGTGATGCGTTTCTGGATCAGGTGCTGGGCATGGGAGTCTATGAGCGGCAGAACTACTTCCTTGTCACCCTGGTCCTGGGCTTCCACCTAGTAAGGGGGACGGGAGACTTCATCAGATTAAATCAGCTATCAATCCAACCAAACAGTATTTCTCTGCAATGTTGTTGGTTTTTTTGATGTACTGCCCTCCTGTGGCCACCAACCCTCACAGCAAGCAGCCGCCTGTATAGTTTTGTATGCACCTACTGCGATATAATGTCATGAAATTACATGAATATTGAGTCTTGCAGGTGGGACTGACTTCATGAGAAGATATGATATGCATCGATATCCTGTCTCATAATCTAGTATGGTCTCGATCACCTGCGAGTTCCCAGCTGGCTTGTGGGCCTCACCGGGCAGAACCCATGTCCCCTTGTAGTACTCTTGGACCCGGAGCTCCAGCTCCCGTGTCTCCGTCTGCAGCTTCTCGTAGTCCGGCGCCGGGGAGGAAGGCGCGTCCTTCTGTGTCCAGGTGCGCCCTCTGTCCTTGATCGCCGCCACCACCTCTTCCAAGTCATCTTCATCCAATTCCTCCAAATCCCCCTCTAACACGTCTTCCAGTTCTTCTCCTTTTACGTCTGGGAGCAGGTGGCTAGGGAGGCGGCCGGGACGGTGCAGGAATGTTTTCGTCTCGTCCGTGGTCCATTCTTTAAAAGTTCTTCTCAGGCCTTCCAGGAGGTTCTGCCTGAGGGAGCGAGGCTCGATTCCACCCAACTGCTCCTGCTGCTGCTGCTGGAGGAGGAGGAGGGTGCGGAGCCTGGCCGCCCCCCTCTTGCCCATGCCCACCTGGGTGATGCTAAGTCCTGGTGGGCTAGGGTTGCTTTGAGGTTCAGCGTCCGAACTTTCAGACAGGTCTAAGTGAGAAGTATCCTTCCGGTTTGAGTTCTGTGTGTGTACGCCCCCAAGCTCGTCCTGACGCTCGGCGATGGCGCATGAATCAAACTTTGCGGCCGCCTCCTCCACGGACGGCTCCTCTTCTTGATGCCATTTCTCCGCTCCATGGTTCTCCTGGTGCTTCTGCCTCTCTTCCTCGCCCCCCTCGTCCGTACGCTTGGGCAGGTCGCCCCAGTGCACCCTGGGCCCCGACGGCTGGGAGACCAGGCTGGAGACAAAGTCGCCCTCGTCGTCACTGTGGCCAAGGTCTGCCGGAGCCAGGAGGTGCTGTGCCCCGGGGCCTTGCCCGCCCTCGGGGTTGACAGGTGCGGGGTTCTCAATGTCCTCCTCTCGCAGGGGTGCCTCGGCTATTCTCACCTCCTCCCCAGAGACACTGTTAAACACAGAAGGAGGTCTGGAATTATTCTCATTCTTATAATCGATTCAACTTTCCAGCCAAATATAAAACAAGTAATTAAACAAAGCGGCTTCAGTAATGCATACCCATCTCCCTTCTTCATCAAGGTAATTTCTGTAGGACTGTCAGTAAAAAAAGAACAGTTATTGTGTGTTAAAGTGTGAGTCAGACTTTTGTTTTTGTTATAGCATTAGATTTTGTGCCACATCGTCATATACCTTTCATGGGGCCGAAGCCACAGCGGGGTCTTCGATATCTGCAGCTCAAAGTCTTTTGAGGCTTTGTAGCAGAAGTCACTGCAATAACACTACAAAAAAAAAAAAGGAAGAAAAGAGTGAGAGAAAGACAGGATAGTACATGTAATTATTCCTGCTTATTATTCCAGTTCCATTATTCTGAAGTCTTTGGAAAAACTCAACTAACCTTGCGTTCGGTGATGTCGTACACCTTGTTGGTCTTGGTTGAAATTCTGAACTGCTGAGTGGGGACCTATAGCAGAATGTATTTATCACTTTAAAACATCCACAGAGCACAAGAATCGCCAAGTCAAGTCAATACTTCCGTCTCTTTTTTGAGATCATAAGCAATGAATGTAGGAATATGTGTATGTTGGATGAAGTTCCTTCTTTTTAAGCATCTCGGTTCCTTTATTCTCCGTCAATCCATTGCATTATTTTGATTATTTGATTTGTAAGATGTTTTATCAATAGATTGAATTAGGTGAAGGTGTCGATTTGTGAAAGTCAACTCAAAGACCATACTAATATGGTGACATTTCACACCGGGTAAAGACATAAATATTCAACTTGTTATTTTTATGCTTTTGTTGACATCACTATTCATCTGACTATAATGTGACTATACTGGGGGCTGACACCTAGTTATACTTATTGGCTTAACATCTTGATTATTTGATGTTTTCATTTTAATCTTGTAATTTTTGTCACTCACAGCTGCTTAATTTCCTTTGCAGGTTTGCGTGTACTGTCTTACCATGGATGCTGCTCACTGATTGAAGACACAATTATACTTAATAATGTTTAAATGTCTCTTTGATTTTCTCCCTAAGTGGTTACTGGATCCTAAATCCATATTGGGATTTTTAAGCTTTTACGTGTCATCCTAATAAAATACAATGTCTGTCTGAATAAAAATCCCACAGGCCACGTCATTATATTGGATCCTAAACATGTGTTTTCTTCTTACCTTCAGCAGTGTATTTGAACATATCGGATAGCCGCACAGTTTAGCGATGGATCTTTCCTCAATGGTGTCTTTGTAGTTGGCAGATGTGATGAATTTTGCCTGTTAATAGTTGAGGATAGTAAATTAATTAACTAAGAAGAACATTAACTTACTAAGAATATTCTTAGTAAAAAACCCATTCGCCAAAGACAATTTAAGCCACACGTGTATCTCTGTATTTTAATACTGATTGTGTTTTATATAGTATGATTCCCTGATTTCAACATGGAATGAAAATCATCTTAAAACTTTTTTTCATAAGACATGTTTAATGTAAACATACTGATTTGTTGTCTCGTGTTCTTGTCCCCCCCCCCCCTCCTTTATGTCATCATATGAGTATGTAATGCAATGTAATATAATGTAAAAGTATGTAGTATGTGAATGACTGATTCCTCATTAGGGCTTTACAGAAAGTGGCGTAGGCTTAATTTGACATCCAAGAATTGGCAGAACCGAACTGTTACGTACGCAGTCAAGAAGAAAATCTTCTGCCACACAGTCCTCCAGGAGACGTTCCACCACCCGCAGAGCCCTCGTTTCCAACTCTAGCTTCTCCCTCAGGGTCTCCTTTAGAGTCTCTCTCCTACTAGGCCAAAATTAAATCCAGTACAACAATGTCAGGCCTGTACACCTTCCTTGATAATAACAATTATTAAAACATTTATTAAAATTATTCATTATTAAAACACACTATATGAAAAGTACTATAGCTATAGCGGGAGTTTGTAAACACTGGTATTTCAATACCACTTGTCATACATACAAGAACTTGTATCCAAGCTGGTATCTCACGCCCACTAAACTTACAAATACTCTCTCTCTCTCACACACTCTCTCTCACACACTCTCTCTCTCTCTCTCTCTCACACTCACACACACACACACACACACACACACACACACACACACACACACACACACACACACACACCTTCTTTCTTCCTCTTCGTCGCCTTTTGCTTTGACAGCGTGTCTGACACCTGCTGAAGAGACAACAGTGTTCAGTAAGTGCTGGTTATTGGACACTTAGACCAAACAGCCGAGAACGTTAATTTGGAAATACGTTCCGAGCACGGTAACATCTACGAAACGTCTCGTTGTTTTCTAGGAGCTGCTGGGCCGCAAGCTAATTCCCTTACGACGGACCTTTTTTAGACGTTTTAGAGGCGCGGCTGCTCCTCTTCCTCTGCCCGGCCTCCATGCTTGTTTCTGTTTTGTCGAAGGTCAACTTTGACCTCTGAGGCAGCTGGTCTATGGAAGGCCGGCAGAGCCAAAATTAAGACCGCGACAATTGCGCCTCACGCGTTGTTGAGTGTGTCTTGTGTCGTTCCCGTACGTACACTTTCACACACAATTACACTTTCGCGAGGTCTACCATATAGATTACAACACGAAACGCTTTAATATAGTCATAAATACAAGGAATAACATCCCAAAACGTCAGCCCCTTTCCACTTTGACCCGTGAGGTAAATGGTCTACGGCAACGAAGAAGGACCAAAACTGTGGTAGCGACAGCCTTGTGAGTAACCAGTTCATATTGTTCTGTTTTTCTGTATCTAACAACACTTTCCGCAACGCCCTTCTCAATAAAAACACACAATTCAACGTCAAAACCACGCCGTAGTTCAGTTGTTCATACGAATACTTCGCATCCCGAAATCGATAGCCTAGCTTGTTTGCCACTTGTGAGGTTGACAGACATGTCATGTTAGGGATAGCATGTAATGAAATGGATAGCATGTAATGAAATGGATAGCATGTAATGAAATGGATGACATGTAATATTATGGATAGCATGTAATGTTATGGATAGCATGTAATGTTATGGATAGGATTCTCTGTGTCAAAAGGCACCACACTACTAACGTTTCCCCCACTCTCTACAGGATTGTGCTGTCATATAAAGACCCAACACTTGCTTTGAAGGAATGGCACTGGAGCAGTTCAGTGACGTGGTCCAGAGATGTGTAAGTCAAGTAGATTGCCCCCTGAAAGCCTTTACGCCTCAACAATGTGGACCGATGGTGAAGTCTTATCGTTTCAAGACTAGAAGTAAATCATCTATCTTCTACCATCTATCATACAGCAAGCAGTCCAAGATGACAGTTACACGACCAAGGATTATGATGTGTTTACGCTCGCCGGACGTGCCTGCATCCAGGAAGGGAACAGTGTCCAGGTCCTCAGTATTGTGGTGGATGACAACAATAAGGTGAGGAGAGTGTGTGTTTCTGTGTCCTTTTAAATTGTATAATACTCGCCCAGCGGGCTCGGAAGGTATCTGTAACCGCAAGGTTTATTTATGTCCATTGACTAATTTATTGAAATGCATTTCCCCAGGACATAGTGAGGTGTATGGGTTGGACCCTGCTGCCCCCGCTGGTCCAGGTTCTGCGGGGGAAGGAGAAGGAAAGCCACCCTCAATGCGAGGCTGTTCTCAATCACCTCCTGAAGGTTATTGAGGTTATTTTCCGAAAATAAAAACATTTACAAATTTTCCATCGCTTTTGTGATAGTGATCATCTGTTCATGACCAGGTCTGCAGTCCCAAAGAGCTACTGGTTGGCCTGTTAGAGCAGCTGGAGGACACCCCCGACGATGCCATAGGAGACACTTTCCTTTTACTCCAGAACCCTCTGACAGAAGGTACAGCATGTCCAAATACCTTGTACGGGGTTCTTAATAGGTCCTTGAGGTTCTTGAAGTGCTCGAGTTTTGTCCTCAGAAATACAAGTGCTGGAATTCCGTGAAAGTGTTGCTTAAAGTTTTTAGGAAAAAAAGAACGGTCATTGAAAACCTGTGATATTACCCCTGGTTTTGTTATTCAACGAAACGTAATAAAACTTTTCCAGAATCGCTTTTTTTTATGACATAGATGATGCCAGGGAGCTGTGAATTTAATCCAGCATTGTTGGAAATAGACATTTATAATAGTAGATAACAATGATATTAATAATATAGATATACTAATATAAATAGAATAAGACTAAGACTCTATGATATTATACTATATTATATTTTAATTCATGAAGATCACATTGAAAATGTAATATTTGTTTTGCATGAAGTCCTTGAAATGAAAAAACAAATAGTGCTTAAAAAAGTACTTAAGTTCCTTAAATTTCATATTGTAACATCAGAATGAACCCTGGAAAATGTTAAAGGATAGGCTTCCCTTTCCCCCTAGTTTCCACTGACATCTTTAAGTCTGAGGGAGTTAAAATTATCATATTTATTTTTCAGCGAGCATCATCACGGTCACACACATGACAGTGCCGCAGCCTTCAAAAAGTGTGATAAATGTCTGTAACGGGTCTTGAGCAAGGGGCGAAGGGAGGATTTATTTTTTTAGAACCCCCCCCCCCAAAACTGCAGCCCTCACGACAGAAAGTAGTAGAGAATGTCCTTGAATGGCCGAAAATGTATTTTCCCTGGTGCTGATGTGCAGATGGATTTACTCTCTCTCTCTCTCTCTCTCTCTCTCTCTCTCTCTCTCTCTCTCTCTCTCTCTCTCTCTCTCTCTCTCTCTCTCTCTCTCTCTCTCTCTCTCTCTCTCTCTCTCTCTCTCTCTCTCTCATACCCTCTCAGTACTGAGGCGTCTGGGTGGGCGCAAGGCCTCGTCTCTGGGCATGGTGCTGTCCACCATGCTGGAGCAGGTGGCTAAGCTGCCTGTGCCGCAGACAGCCGAGCAGGAGGGGGACACGGCGTTCCCTCTGTGCCTCTGCTGCACCGTCCTGATGACCGTTGCCAAGTCTTTCGTGGACGAGGCCAGGCTGCACGTCAAAAACCGAACTCAAACAGAGGCTGCGGACGGAGGCCACAAGTGGGCGCCGGGGGGAGAGGAGCTGAGGGTGGAGCTGCTCAAGTTGTACGTTTGCAAAGTTCAGCCATATAAGACAGGATATTATTATATATATGTTACATATTATAGTAGAACCCTGTTTATCTGAATTTACCTGTCCACTTAACTAACCGTTCATCACCTTTCTTGCCTACTGTGTCAGTAGGTTTCAAGTCACTCTCACCATTGAGGAATATTACCATAGATCTGACAGACTTTTAGGATTGCTCTATCCTTATGATTGTTGTTGTTATGATGTTTTGTCCTCCAGCTGTATGAAGAGCCTATGCGAGCCTCTCCTGGACATCCAGCTCAGGGATTCCGACACCCTGGATCCAGCTCCTCTCAGGGACTTTTCCATCAATATTCTGGTAAGGAAGTTGTAATCTCCATAATGTAACTTTCAAGAACCCCCCCGCCCCTCCTACTACAAAAAAGGGAGATTTTATGAGCCAAAAGGAAAGTAGAAAGTCGTGTTAAAAGGCCAATTCCTTTCTTTGAAGTTTTAAATTACAATGCTACGATGGGGATATGAATTAGCCGTTGATACCAGCGATCTTCTAATAAGGAAATATCTGCTGGGATATTGAGCCCCTTTCGCACATGCAGTCTTTCCTAGCAATGTTCCGATTGAACCGTTACTGCATGGGGTCATTGTTCTGTGAATGGGAGCAGGGCTCTATATTTCGGGAAATCTGTTCCGGCCATTTCCCACCTCAAGACCTAGTTATATTTTCAGGAAAATGCCGGTTCGGCTGTATGGTGAATGGAAGCAGTAACATTGCTGGAACAAGCACGTGAAGTAGAGGTGGAGCCGAATCCGAATAAGGTATCAGCAAAGCACAAATAGCAGCCTTTTAAGAATAAGTATTTCTTATGAATAACAAGAACATTATTTGTTTTTGGTAACAAAAGAAAAACATTCAGTAAAATGGCGAGTCCGAACCGTGGCACTCTTCTGCAAAGACGAAAAACTGAAACACGTCCAGTGTCTACCGAGACAGGTCTATATATCCTCAAATGTTATTCTTTTACTTCTTAAAATACCACTCAGACACTAGACTCGTCTTTTACAGTTAGGGGTGCGGGGTGGTTTTGAAACCCCAATAGTCCGAAAAATATCCCATTGCACACAAGAAGGTCACTCATTCTGCATAATAATACTAAGCCATCTGTATTATGTGTAACAAGTTAACAAATTAGGTTAACTATAATTTAAACAAACAAAAATAATTATAATGAAATTAATCTACTCTATCTTTCTTCATCTGTCCATTGTTCACACTGAATCCCATGGTTTGTCAAAATACAGAAGCACATGGCTTATTATTATGCAGAATGATGTCATCGGACCCTCCCAGGTGCAATGGGACATTTTTCGGAGAATTTGGGTTTTGGGAATAATGGGCAGTTCCCTGCACCGGAGCGGAGTTCCCACCGGCCTCGACAGCGGTGGGAACCGAGTCCGCCCGGGAGGGACGGGGAGACGGGGAGCCGGGGAGGGAAGCGCTGGTCTCTCTGTGAGGCCGCAAAAAAAACAAACCCATTCAGATTGTACGTCTGTTGCCGACACAGATTGTCCAAACGATCGCATCTACACTCCAGTATATGGAAAATGTGAAAATAGACGACAAACAAACAATACAATATGATATACATTAAACCTAATGATAAACAAAATATAACCAAAAAAATAATGGAAAACAAAAAAAATTAAAGTGACCCAAAATAGATTTGGTCACAATGACAAATGACATAAACGAGAAGGAAAAGGAGAAGAAAATTGCTCTTGTACAATAAATAAACCTCCTGAATCTTTCTTTCTGCTCTATGACTGCAGACGTGACTCAGACGTGACTCAGTCGCACTGTTCGCTTGTTGCTCATATTACCCGTGTCGCGTGTCCAAATTGCACCAAACTGTCCACACTGCACGTCCTTGGGTCCCCAGCGACACACCCTCCAAGTGTGAAGTCGATCGGAAAATGGTGACGGGAAAACGCCGGCACGGCTGTGAATGGAAGTATGTGGGAATGGAAGCAGTAACATTGTGGAGCCAAATCCAAATAAAGCACAAATAGTGTTTTTTGTTTTTTTTGGGGGGGAAAATGGCGAGTCTGAACCGTGGAGCTCGGCGTCAAAGACGAGAAACTGAAACACGTCCAGTCTCGACGGAGACAGGTCTTTATATACTTTTTCTTCTTAAAAATGGCGCTCTGACCTGAGAGGTGGCTACTACGGTTCGGGCTGTCATGTCCGGGCACGGGGGCTCTGTCGCCTGTCAGTCGGCAGCGGAGGGAACTGTCCCCACCCTGGACGGGGTGCGGGTGGGGACGGTGCGACGCGCTCGAACAGACTCCATACAGAACTTTTTCGTGAGGAGACCAATGTGGGAATAACTACCTGCTGCCTCTGTTACTGTTTCCCTTATCCAGCTATGTGATGGATTCCATGTGGGAAAGGGGGTGAAGAGCGCATGTGGAAATCAAGACGTTCATACATGGAAAATACTTTCGAAATTTCCCATTGGCCTTCACGGTTACATAAGGTGTGTGTGTGTGTGTGTGTGTGTGTGTGTGTGTGTGTGTGTGTGTGTGTGTGTGTGTGTGTGTGTGTGTGTGTGTGTGTGTGTGTGTGTGTGTGTGTGTGTGTGTGTGTGTGTGTGTGTGTGTGCGTGCGTGTGTCGCTGGCATTTGACAGCAAAGTCTGACCGCCATCGGGGAGTCCCTCTCCAGCCTGGTGTGCCTCCCCGTGCTGAAGAGGAAGAAGCTCTCCGGCTTCCTGGAGGAGGAGACGCGCTACCCGCAGGAGGCCCTGGCCAGCCTGGCGCACCTGCTGTTTGTCCACCACATATCCATCGACGCATTCCCCACCGTGTTCTGGTGAGGCCCCTCTTGATCGCCTCAAAACATATACGCTGATAGACGAGAGGTTTTGGGAACGTTTTCTGTAATAACCTATAAATAAGCGCACCCTCCTGACTTTCTCTCTCTTTGTACTTTCAGCCCGGTCTTCATTCTGCGATGCAACATGGAGCACGTCAGTCTGCTGCTGTCAAGGTAACGACGGCAGAATATTCCAACCTTGACTGGATTCAAAAGCGAAGGCATTTGGGCAAAAGCTTTGCGGGTGTGAAAAAGTTCTGTGCTGGCAGGAAGGTTTCGCAGGTGTTCAAACGCCTTGAGGTGGATGTAGACCTTCAAGCCAGCTTCACACCGCGTCCGGAGACGCATACCACAGTCGATCCTCTCCACCCGGTGGTCGTCGGTTGAACAGCGTCGGTCTGGCGTCACAAAATAGTCAAAAATGGGAGAGCTTGTTTTTTCCAGTACAGTGTCCAGTTGAAACAGTGAGTTGTTTGCTCAACTGGACATGAACCGTTTTCATTGAATGAGGGTTTAACATTTCCTTTATATCGGAAATAAAAAGTGCGAGCAATCCCGATTTAAAAAAAAAAAAAAAAAAAAAGAACTTCCGCTCGTAGTATCGGACCCAAATTTGTTGCACAAGTTCAAAAACACATCCCAGAGCCCCGGTCGGACGCGGAGATTCCGTACCGCAGCGCGTCACAGCTTTTCGCACGCGAATAGGTGTGAAATTGTTCTTCAGACCTTCAGCCGTGAAGTTGAGCAGGAATTTGACCCAGAAATTTTCCATTAACAGCAGCTCCTGTATGTAAGGAATATTGGGAGTCAAACCCCCCCCCCCAAGCCTTTATTTTTTGACGTTGATAACACTAAATCTGTCAGAAACCTCTCCCTTGTTTTTTACGCCTCTCGCTATTAGAATGGAGGAAACGCGCGTTAGGAAAGGCCTGGTAAGTCAACTGAACCAAATTGCATTTGATGCAATTCAAAATCCATTTCGGAGGAGCAGGTCAGATTAAATTGCGTTAGTTATAATAAAGTTCTATTTAAAATAACGGTTGTCTTGTGGTCACTAGGAACTGTATGAGAAGAGTCTGGTGATGCTGGAGGATGACGCTGTGTCGGTAAATGAACTGGAGATCAAAACCTTTACCAGCGTCCCCCAGGTAAGCGCCAACGTCCACTGTGGTTATAATAGGTTTTTTGACATATACCTATTTGAACATTTGATTTTTGCTGTAATCTTTTGCGATTCTGTTGATATCATGCTATTGTAGGTTTGACTATTTGTCATCCGCAAACTCTAGCTTCGTTAACGAACGAGTCGTTAACCATGGTGTGCCGCTCATGTCACTGCTGTTGTCCAACCTCCACACATTCTGAAATGCTGACTGACAATATCTTGATTTTATTCCAAAAACATGTTTTCAGAGTTTAGTAAAGGTCATGACCTTGTGTCCAGAGCAGCGTTTGGTAAGTGTTACTGTATATTACAGCCTCGGTAACGTTTACTGTAATTCTGTGTAACAGTCACAAATATCAGCTGCTGTCTTGTTTTTTTACATTCTTTGTCGGCAATGAGACGACCAACTGAATAATCGATTGACTTAAATAATTAGCTGTATTAAAATGTGGTTATATTCTTGGAACCTGAGTAATATTGTTTTGCATGTGATAAATAAATAAAAACATTTTACAACTTCACCTAAAGTGAGCGTTAATTTTTTTCCATATTATAGAATGAAAAGTTCCGTTTTAGAAACTCATGCAAACAAATGATTACAAAGCTTCTGCTTTGTTTGGATAACTCACGATGAGGATTTGCCACAATTCTGCACTTCATTCCCTTATTTTACCACTATTCATTATCTTACGATGGAAATTAATGCTGCACATTAATTGAACAAAGAAAAACACCGGACCGATTAATTGATCGAAAATGATCAATTGATTCATTGAAAATTATCGTTACAGTCTGACTTCATTGTGTTGTTGACAATATACAGTATATTAAAAATGATAACCGAGGTGATATTTTCAACATTATCGTTTTATTTTTGGATTGCAACTAAATTGAATGGACCTCTCTTGAGATTACATTTTTTTTCCCTCTTGATAACAGCGAACTAAAGGTCTGCAGGTGTTTCAACTAAGCATTAATAAATTTACCACCGAGGCCAAGTACAAGTTTTTCCAGTAAGTTTCCCCCCATGTTTTTTTAATTGCAGCATATCCTCCATCATTTACGCATCCAAGTAATTTCATTGAAATCTCTCGTTTAGGTGTATGCTAAATATTAGCAACCACTCAGGAGTTGAGGGCTACATCATCAAAAACATCAGAACACAGATAGACTTTTCCCTCAAGGTAAGACGTTGTTCACAGGATAGCGTCCTTGTGATATGTTATTTATTGAGTCATATACGGGTGAAGTCACTCGGTGTACACCATAAAGAAAGCCCTTTCATTCAAGCCTTGAATTTTGGGTGATGTTCAAATGTTGTTCGGCACGACATTGGAAGGCAACTAGCGGCAAATTTCGGTGTTATACTTGTACGGTGTATTATTTGTCAAGAGTGGATCTTAATGGTCCGATTGCTCGGAACGTTCCGTCCGTGTATCTCAAACGTGATTGGCCTGGCTCCCTCTGTAGCCAGGAAATGCTAACGAGTGGTTCCAGGGGCCCCACCTCCTCCCTCTGCTGCGCAAGGCGTTCTGGCTTCCAGAAGGCCCCGAGACAGACCTCCTGCAGTACCTGGACAGGTCCGTCCACACATCCACACACACACACACCTTTTTTTTATGGCTTTCAAAGGACGCTATGCTCAAGCGTGTTTATAGGGCTGAAACGATTATTTGAATAATCAATTAATAGATTAACATCTGTTCATCAATTCATTAAATAATTGTTTATAACAAAACCACACACATCTTTTTTTATGGCTTTCAAAGGATGCTGTGTGCTTAAGCCTGTAAGAGGGGTGAAAAGATTATTCGAATAATCGATGAACAGAGAATTAATCGAATACAATTTTGGAAATCAATGACCGGTTAAGTAATGTTCAATGTACTTCAATCACTTTCAAGGACTTCATTAAGGATTTCACATTTATTTTAACTGTTCACTCCTCCCTCTTGTGCTATTTCCCATAGAATCATGGAGGCTCTGAACCTGCTCCGCTACCTGGTCATCAGAGACAAAGTTACAGAGAACCAGGTAGTCTGTCCTCCCGTTGTTTTCTTTAATGGTGATTAAAGCACAACAAGCCATCGGTTGGTTGTTCTTCCAGACGGGGATCTGGACGGATCTGGACAACATAGAATGTCAGTTCCTGAAGCCTTTGCGCACGGGGCTGTCCATGTCTAGAGCTCACTACGAGATGGAGCTGAAAAACACCATCCAGAGCAAGAGGGGCCAGGCCAAAGGTGAGACACTGCTCCCCTGGATCTTTAAGATTCATGACTGTTTGATTTCCCCATCATTTTTTATGACTGAAGAACAAAACATTTAAAGAGATTCACACGCAACATTCTGTGACCCCGCAACAAGCCTTCTGACTATTTTGTGCTTATCTTATGTGGGTCCTTTTCACAGAAGACTCTGTTCTCTCTGTCACTGTGGGCATTGAGAATCTGCCAAACATGAGCTCAGACTCCCAAATCCAGGTAAATATTATATATATATATATAAATTTCACAAAGCGAAGATGACATTCATTTATACGAACATGGCTGTGTGCTTTCAGGCGTTGCACTCGGCTCTGCACACGTTTGACATGATGGAGAGTGTCTTGGTCCGAGTGGCAGAAATCACGGAGACAAAGGACAATAAAGAAACCTCCAGTAGTTGAGATCAACAGCGATCTAGCACTTCGATTTGTTTCTGAATTACATATTCAAACGTGGGCAATGTAGACGTGGACAAGCACTGTTCCTGGATTCATTATTTCAAGTGACCCTGCTGGAATTGTTTTAGGCAACATCGCGCTGAGGTTACACTGACTTATTAATGTTCACGTGTGAGGCATGCATGAGTCACTGGTGACATTTAAGATATAAATGTAAAAATGTTATTTGTGGGTTTTTTTTGTTTTTTTTTCTACCAACTTATCTATAAATTACATTTGTTACAATTTCAGTGTGTGGACATTTTTTGAGGTTATGGCATGTGCATGACGAGTGAAATGTAGGGATTGTTCCAATATTGGAGTACTTTAAAATAATGGTTCCTCTGCAGTAAGTTATCTTTGTTAAAAGAAAATCCATTACCATTACTTAGATCAAGACACAAGCTGCCAGAAGGTTGAAGCAAAGTTAAAGTCACATCCGACAGATTCTTTTTATTCAAGTCTTTGTATTTAATTAAAGTATGAAAAACAACTCTTCAAAAAATTTACTTTTATAGAATTTAATAATAAAAAAAAAAAATCACATAAAATCATGATGACATCGCTTGTCATCTCCCTAACTGGGAAAATGACTAGAATGTATCACCCAGTTAGGAAACACCCTGGTACTGGTATCAGATATCTGATATCAGAGTAAAACAGGTATATAATAGGGTACATAATATCAAGAGCCATGTCAGACATTAATTAAAACTAACTTGTTTGTCCGTTTTTTTGAATACATATACGTTAGATGTTGGCAGTGGAAAAAGAGGTATCGGTGCATCCCTAACTGCAACGTCTCAGGTCGGGCATTGAACATTTACCGATTCTGAACTCTGCGTGCTTCTCCTTTACGTGTTCAGAGGTCCGGTTCGGTCAAGTGGTTGAGGTCTTTGAACAGCGGGTGGCGCAGGGCCTCGGCGGCCGTGGCCCTGGTGCCGGGGTTGAGATCCAGCAGTCTGTCCAGGAGGTGGTAGGCCTCGTCGGGGACTCTGTCCCAGCCCCGCTTGTCCCCCTTAGCCTCGCAGTCCTCGGCAAGGGGAGTGGTGGAGCCAACCGCGCTCTCACAGCGGCGAAGCGGCGCAACTTCCAGAGTTGTCCTACGCTGGGAGGAGACGTCCTGCTCCGCTTTAGGGAGGGGTGTCTTGTTGTTGTCCGGCTGCTGTCTCCTCAGCATCTCGCAGAGAGTCCTGAGGTCCTGGCGAGGAAGCTCCTGGCTGCACACCACCGCTTTGCCTGAGAATCGACACCCCCCCCCCGCAAATTATAGAGATCTTACTGTAGAAATAGATACAAAACTTGTGACTTTAAGCAATAAGATCAGAAGATTTAAAATTAAGTGAACGTGCCTAATCAATCTTTTCTCGCACCTTCAGCCCATTTTTATAAACCAATATGTTTATGAAATGTAATCTAAATCAACAAAATAAAGCTTTATCAATGTCATTCCATCCGTTTTTTGAGCTAAGCATTATGGGGATAAAATGCCAGCATTTTCCAAGCAGTTATAACATTGAAAAGTCATGAATACGAACCAAAGGCCTTGGCGGCCTGGACGGTCTCTCTGGAGCCTCGTACGGTCATGATCTGCGTCAGGCTGATCAGGTCTTCGCCGCCTTTAAAGAAGGGGTAGCGTCCGCTGAGCAGCGACAGCAGGATGACGCCGGCCGACCAGACATCTATAGCTAGAGAGGAGAAGGGAGTGTGTGTAAAATACCTGAAAGTATTTACACTGAATATGAAGTGTTGTGATGGAGCTGTCTGCTTCATCTGCAGCAGACAGTTTTTGCCACCCACCCGTTCCCTGGTTGGGACAACCGGACAGGACCTCTGGTGCTCTGAAGCCTGGCGTCCCAGCCCTGGGAGCTACCTGCAGCTTCCTGGAGACAGAGAGACAGGATAGGTTTAGAAGCAGAATTATAAAGGAAAGAAAATAAAATGATTATATGGGAGCGAAGCTTGCTTTGGGAAGCCTCACGTAAAACATTTTGAATAAGGAAAAAGATGTTTATGCTCCATTGTTATTACTATGCACTACTAGGACAGTCATGATAACGAAATTTTCATTTGACAAATAGGATCGTGGAATCGAACGATTTTACAAAATCTTTCTGATCTGCTTTAATAATTCTGATAAGTGCTCTGCATATTCAGGGATGCAAACATGTATGGTGATAAAAAAAAAAAAAGAGACGAGAGAGCTACCCGACATATCACTAACAGTAAATTATACTAAACCTTATAATATCCAGAATACCATAATTGTATTTGATGGGTAATTTTCTTGCTCAATGCAGTTCACTCATATGCATTTCACCTGGACATGCAGATGTTGCAAACACGGTCGGTCATAAAGCAGTTGCAGGTGATTTGGCCGGTAGAGGCTCGCTGCGCTTTCTGGCCGTTCCCTTGCGTCCTGACGGGTAGTGTGCGGCGGCTGGCTGGGATGCACCTCCGATTAGCCGGGTCCTCCGCTCTGCTGGACTTCACCAGCTGAGCGGGAAGTCACCGTGGGAAAATAAATGAAAGTGAAATTACTACCTTTGGTTTGAGTTAAATATTGAGTTCAAAAAGTTAAGATACTTTTGGAAAATGGTGGTGTTGCGGACGATCTGCAGGTATCAGCAAATTCTAAAATAGCTTTTGAGGCCTTTTTTTTTTTTTTTTTTTTTTTTAATACCATTTTCGGACAGATTTCAGACCAATTTTGTACTTTTTCACAGGGTTCATTCTGGCATAACAAAATTAAATTCAAGCACAATTTTTTCCATTTTCAAAGACTTCAGGCAAATCAAATATAGATTTTCCATGTATATTATTATTAGTATTAAATTTATTATTATTCATCTCATTGTCATCTACTATTATAAGTGTCTATTTTCAGCCATGCTGGATTACATTTCCCTGGCATCATCCATGTTGTAAAAGTGATTCTGTAAATGTTTTATTATGTTACCATTTGACAAACAAATCTAGGGGGAAATATCACAGGTTTTCAATTGTGTTTTTTTTCCAAGGACTTTTTAACCACTTTGGCACAAAAGGTGCTATTTTCAAGGCATTCCGGTACTTACATTTCTTAGGACGAAATTAATTAAAATTGAAACACCTCAAGGACAAAGTAAGAACCCTGTTTCCAGTAGTCAAAGTTAATGAACTTCTAGTCAGTTCTAAGCCTAAAATGCATTGAAACTTTGTTGATATTCGTATGATATTCCTCATACATGCATGCAAATGTCTTAATCTCAAATATATTTTTGGAAAAATAGAAACAATGTACTTCTTCTGTGAAGTCAAACTTCCAGCCTTTTACGACAATTCCATTTACCAATAAATCAGTTCCAGGCCTTTTCCATGACCTCTGGTTACTCTGGTGGAACTTTGCTAACCTCCATCTTGGCAGCAGGTGGTCTGGTGGTGGAGGCAGCCACAGTGCAGCTGTTGAAGTTCCTCTCCCCGAAGACGGGCCGCGGGGCTTTGTGTAATCGTGCCAGCTCCTACAAGTCAACAAAACACAAACCGTAGGCATTTGTACAAAGCAGCAGAGAAAGAAAATCAAAGAATCTGACTCTTGAGACACAGACGCTCCTCGGATAACTTCCTAAGAACGTTTGTCTCAACAGAATACACAGGGCTGTGTAAAATTCAAGCACCTTTCCAGCACTTTCAATGCGCGTAATCACCCTTTGCTCCATTACATTAACATAATATAGTGGTGACCTGTTGTCCTTTTCAGTACTAAATGATTTCTCACTAGTTTATGTCTAGTTAAAATTAACGATGTTTATAAATGTATGCTTCGCTCACCATGTACTTGCATTATGCATCATAAAAAAAAATAATAATAATAATTTCAAGCACATCTATAACTTTCAGGACTTCATATGAACCCTGAATATTCATGAAATAAATAGTCACCCATAAATAGTGCTTTTAGGTTGTTAAAAATATCATATCAACCCAGTGCCGACACCTTTGCGTGTTTAGTGCGAGCTGTGCTGGTGATGGTGGGGGTCACGGTAGATGCTTTCCCAGCAGATGGAGAGGATGTAGAAGTAGTGATGGTAGTGGTGGTTGTGTTGGTGATGGAAGAGGGTGGTACAGGTGGCTGCGGTGGAGGCTGAAGTAGTGAGTTGCAGGTTGTGGTGGTGTCATCGGGTGGTTGTGGCGGTGCCTTGTTCCCCTGTGCCATGTCCTGTTTCCCCATGAAACATTTGCCCTTCTGATTGACCCGCTGCTTCACCACCTTCAGGAGCTCAATCTTGGTGTCGGGAGTGCCCTGCACCAGGCCAAAGTCAAGAAGGGCGTACCTAGGACACGTGAACAGGAATCAACTACATTGATCAATCCATCTTGAAAGTCATGTTTCTTTTAGCAACTCTAAAGGGCCGTTTCAAAGATACTCCTATTTAAATTAATCCAGAATTTAGAAATGCCTTTCTGAGACGTTGCTTCAGTTAGGACTCATTAGTTCTAGACTAGGAAGTCCTAGACTAAGGTATCGACAGACTAGTCAAGTCCTTCTGTCTGGTCTCGCCAGATAATCCATTTTCTCTATTGTCAAGGTCAGAGAGATAAACCTGCCTCTGGCCAGCTTTAATTTAAACCTTCACTTAAACATAGTTTAGCCCAAATATACCTTCTGGAAATCTGATTTTTTAAATCCAAGACTAGGGTAAGTCAGAGATTATTTTAAACGATGACTGAGAGAGGCCATTTCAGTTAGTCCAGATTAAAAGTGTGATTTTGTCTAAGATCTGTGTTTTTAGTCTAAGATCTGTGGCTGCAAAACCGCCCGTACGAATAGTAAGACGTATATGTGAAAACAATTGCTTAATTTGTGTATTTCATGATGTTACAAGCCATTTCACCTACTCTTGTTCATATACAAGAACAGTGTATCATAATATATAGCGAAGACTTGAACCTGTTTATGTCACAACTCACGTTTTGTCTTTGCGGTTGTAGAGGAAGTTGTTGAATTTGATGTCTCGGTGGATGATACCAAACTCATGGATGTGTTTGAGGGCTTTCAGCAGGTTGTAGATGTATTGCCGGACCTCCTCAAAGCTTAGCAAGCCAATTACCTCCTGGGAGACACGTGACAGTGGGATAGTTATTAATCCATCATGCCGGTGTCAATTTTGGCATGGTAGAAATACAACTATTATGACAGAAATGTTCTGTCCATTTGGCAGAACCTCTGGACTTCATACCCCAATGGGTTGGTGCTCCATGTAGGGCATGACGATCACCACTTCACCCTCCTTTCTGAAGCAGTACGTTGCACCCATGACGTTTTCCCTGCCGCTGCAGAAAGGGAATTTAGAGAATTCAGTATGCATTACTATTAAATAAATGTGTCTATTTTTATACATTACAATCTTAGACCAGTAATATTGATACAAATATATTGTAAGCATATTTAAATTTTTAATATAGTAAACAATAGGAGACATATATATTAGATTATACATTTTGTTTAAGTTTGGGCAGAGTCAAATTTGGCTTATGGCCTTATCTCAGTATAACTTAATTGAAAACTACCAATCCTTTTTTATAATATGGAAAACTGATAATAGTGACCCAGCAATAGTGAGACACTGGAGCTCGGCAGCGATGCGGGCCGGGTGGCTGGTCGGGATCAGGCGCTTCAGAGCAAACCTCTCTCTCCTTCCGTCTAGCATCCGAGCCTCGCCGAGGTACACAGCGCTGAACGTACCTAAAAAGACGGTGGTCAGATACAAAAATATGCTTCACAGCTTAAAAAATAAAGAATAAAAATGTTCATGGAGAGATCGAATAGAGATGTTTGTGTTTTGAGCCCGCTGAGCGTGTACCTTCTCCGATTTTGTCTATGACATTGAAAATCTTTGCAAGCTGGGGAATTGCTTTACAGAGGTTCTCAATTTCCATCTCCAAATTCCCTGAAACACAACACGGCAGGATATAGTCAACTTTCTATTTAAATTCGAACACGCATGCACAATGGAAAGGTTGCCACTGGACACACACATGCGACTACTGATGAAGGCTGGACCCACAGAAAGATGACAGAGCTAAAGCATTTAACAGACAAATGTGGAGAATTCTGAGTTCAGCCATATTTACTGAGCTCAGCATCGCTACACAGTTAGATGAGAATTACAGGATTGGCAGAGGAAAACAACGAAGAGGTTAAGAAGAACAGACACATCCTATCTAAAATCATAGACTGAAATTCTGGGGAGAGCTGGTGAAATTGTAGTCAAGGTTCAAGATTCATACATGTACGCACAATAAGCTCTTATAAGCTCTGAAAATACTGAAAATACTGAAATGTTAATATTGCTCATACAAACATCTTTATTCCCTCGAATGGGATGCACTCACTTGATCTCTTGTTTTTCTTCTGGCGTCTCTCAGCTCTGGTGACGGAGTCCTCCGCGCAGAGAGTTGACAACTCCATTCCGAAGGGAGACCGAGTCAGTACCACGACTGGGAATGACGAACACAAAAAGGAAAATCGTGTCCGACTGAATCAAAATATTGACAACAAGGTTCACACCTCCGACACTCTCTGGACGAGCAAACTAAACGTAGTGAATAAACACCCGCTGACTGATGCTAACTGTTGACGCTTATGAAAGGCTGCTCGGTTTCCTCGTTAGCTAACGTTAGGCGGCAGTTTGCACGGAAGAGAAACTCACCAGTCCGTGTTGCCGCTGCTTCCCTTACGAGCGGTTCAACGGAACCTCATACTACGTGACACAACTAGGACGGCATTTAAAAAAGAATTCCAACCCAGAACGTTTCAAAAAGAGACAACTGGCGCAAAACTCCCCCGCTCCGCCGGCGCCGTTCCGCCAACAAAACTCCGCGCTCAAAGTGACGTCATCACGCCGTGTGCAAAAGGGGGCGTGGTAAACGTCCAGCTGCACGTCCTCTTTATTGCATGTATTATTATTAATATTATTAAAGGTCATATATTTATATCATTATAGATATAAAATGAATTATTAACACTCAAGGCAATTTCCTCTCATGTCTCATTTGTCATTTTTCAAACCCTTATTGATTCTTTTCAAATTATAATAAGCAAATACTCTGCATGACACATACAATAATCAATGAAAAATAACTTTATTCTTGAATAAATAACAACAGCAATCTAGATTCAGAAAACAAACCAACCGTTACAAAAAGAGTAAATGTAATAACATCAACATAACATTTGTGGTACAAATAAACGTGCATTGTTAAAACATAAGCAATTACTTTTATAAAATTGCTTATATAAAACGTATAAGTTCATTAACAACAATACAGAACACATATTGTACTCGTGGCACATCCATGTCATATTGGGAGCAATTTCTAAAATATACCATCAAATATTCCCAGAAAAGCCTCCTCTTCCTTGCAGTTGCTGTTGAGGATCATACAGAGTAGAGTTGACAGTAATTTATCGATATAAAAAAAAGAATAAAAAATATTTGAATATAAGTCTGTTATGCAGTGCCTCCATCTACCTGTTAATGACGGAGAAGCTCTCGTTACTTGGGCCAGCCGTTTTTGAGAAAAAATCTAATTTTCCATCCATTGGTGCAGTACTTGCTTCATTGTGCACAGGAAACGATTTTGGTTCCCTCACTGTCAACTCCTCACTCAACATGCTCGGCCTCTGGAAGAAGTCAGGGATATTAGGTATGGTGGTATAAGCAACACAAAACGTACACGTACACACACACACACACACACACACACACACACACACACGGGAACCTTGTGAAACCAGGCAGGGGTGTGTTTGTTTGATGGTGCGATTGTGAGGGAAGGGGAATGCTCTCCTCTGATGGCAGGAGTCGAGGAGATAGACCTAAAACACAAAAAAACCCCATAGATGTCATTACAATCAACCACTAGAAGGATGTTTATAGGAAGGAATATGTTTTTTTTCAACCTAGTGGATGTCCAAATACACTGTTGATATATCATAATAGCAAAAATATCCCTTTATACACTGACCTCATAGATGTGCGGGTGACGGTCAAGGTTTGTGCATGACTACGGGGCGTTGGTGCAAAGTCTGGTCATATAACACATATATATTGACATAATGAGATATAATACAGCTGGTCTCATTGTTGTAACTGCTAATAATAATAATATTCAAGAAAAAAACATTTAATTGTAATGCACTTTGTTTAATCCAACTGCAAGTGCAATCTACCCGTTAGCACGCTGTGATGAGGGGATTTCTGTGTCTCGGCTTTCCTCTCCTGAGGCTGACATGAGGGCGACGACGTGTCTAAGTGACCGCCCTCAAAGTCATCCCAGTTGTCCCAGTCGCAGCCGAGGTCAAAGGTCACGTTTGGCGTCTGGGAGGACGATAAGTAGCCGTTCCCAGGAGCGTGACCTGACGATGCAACAGGATTCTTGGAGTAAGCAGGGTAGGCCGCGTTTCCGTGGTTTGTTGTATATGGCCTCGAGTTGAGACTATCGTCACCCCTGGCAGCTGCTTTTCCCTCTAGCGAGCAGCCTAAAAGCAAATAAAGTCTCCAGTTTGTGTGCTGCACAGACTTTATTGGAAAAATAACAAACAGACAGCCATACTTTGTAAATAATCAGAGGAAGCACCAGGAGTTTGGCTCGATGGCGAAGCGACCATCTCTTCTCCCATCATCCCGTACATGTCCTCCAGGTAATCGAGATCATCTGAGGAAAAGAGGGCACACTTTTTAAAGGAAACTTAAGAGACTTGAATTAGAACTAGAAATAAGAAAAAATGTCTAAATTAGTTGTGAAAAAATAAAATATTACAATTTTAAACAAAAAATAAAAGATCAAAAAAAATATTTGAACAAACAATAATTTCGCTGCAGACTGCCTACAATTCTTTCAAAGACCCCATAGGGGACCCCAGACCCTCAGTTTGTGAAACCCTGTTTTCGTGCCAATTTTATCTCGAAAAAGTTGAATGAATGCGGCTTTGAATCGACTCCTCTTGTTTACCGTTGTCGAACTCCTCCAGATTAGGGGTGGCTTGTGCTGTTGCGTGGCCGTCGAACGCCAGATCGGTGATCTCAGAGTGAGATCTCGCTGAGGCTTCGTAGGGATTTCCCCCGTACCTTAAAATCAAACGCAACACAGATGTACTGTATATCCAATTCAGAACCTTATTAAAAACACTAGACCCCTGAGAGACATTTATTGACTTTATCCCAAATCTCTGCGGACAAGAGGTGGGGTTTTTTTCACCTTGAAAGCGCAGGTAGAGTCTCCTTAGGTTTGTAGGAAAACTGTAGCATGTTTACCGACACAGATTCTCCGCTCATCTTCGTCTGAGGAACACAATATTCAACAAAGACCCCTCAGAAGGGAACAGAGGGGAACTTTTCGTTAGAGCCTGCTTGACGTCAAGTCACTAATCGTATCCGACAGTTGGATCCTCCCCCATAGTTGCCGTCGGATTAACTGTGCTTCAGTTTCCCTTCACACTTTGTCGTGGAAAATGGGAAAGTTTGTTTTTTTCCATTAAAACAGCGAGTAGTTTTTTCAGCTGGACATTCATAATTTCCCATGAATGAAAATTAAAAATGTTATTTAGTGCTTGCGAAGTGCGAAAATAATGTACACACAATTGAGATCCATAAAGATCAATTATGGATTAAAGATCCTAGGTGAAAAATAGATGTATTGATAGTGAATACGGTGACATCCAACATTAACATCACTGTTTGGAAATATTATGTGACTTATTTACTTAGTTTTAAGCCCAATTCCAATAAAAAACTTGAGCATCGTCACTTCCGGTCGTAGTGTCGGACCGAAAATTGTTGCCATTCGCCTTGTTTTTCTTCCCACCTTGAGTCGTTTGATGGGAGTCTCGGGCAGTGTGGCGCTTCTGTTTCTCAGGTCTTTGAGGTAGGAGGAGAAACTTGGGTCCTGGTTGGCCGGCCTCTTCTGTGCGACTAGTATGCCCACTTTACCTGGAGTAACGAGGCACACACACACACACACACACACACACACACACACACACACACACACACACACACACACACACACACACACACACACACACACACACACACACACACACACACACACACACACACTAATTCACAAACTAGCAAACTAGTGATGAAGAATGATACTTGATTTTTTACTCACAGCACTCATGGGCACACGTCTCCTTGTTCTTGCAGAAGTGGTTGCACTGTCGTTTACCTGTATCTGATAGAGAAGCGCCCACATTTCATTGATTTAAACAGGATGTAACAATATTGATCACTAAATAATAAAGTCTTAATTCAGCGTGACCTGAACCTCTTTCAGCATCGGAGGCGGTGTTCCTCTGGGCTCTCGGCGAGGCAGCAGGCTTGCTTTTCTGCCTGTCGGGGTTATAGGGCATTTTCTGGATCTTCCACTCTGCGCCACGAGGAGGGTTGACGGGCTCGGCCTCAAACTTCCTCGCACCAGAGTAGAAGGCGCTGAATGTCTGCTGGATGTCCAGACCAACTAGGGGAGAGAGAAAAATACTAACTACACTCTAGAGATGGAGATATGTAAAAGCTAGTGGCCTCTCCTTAAATAAATGTTTGTTTGATACAGATTCTATTGTAATTTTGAAATGAAGTCATTGAAGGCAAAATTGTCTGGATTTAGGCAAAAAAAATCTGACTGGTATTGTAAATGGACAACGACACACAGTGAGACCAGTATGGTCCTTTAAGTCTCAGCTACAAAAGTCAATGACAAATGTAAAGATATCTTTTCGGTTTTCTGCCCGACCGTATTCTGAGCTGATGAGATTGACGCTGATCTCCTCCTGCTGCGAAGCCCTCGCCACGTTGATTTTCTTCGACCAGCTGCCCGACTTCAGCAGCATTGCGTCCCTGCGCAAACAAAAAGCGGGGGCTTCTCAAAACCTCTTACAAAGCTGAGCAACAGGGATCAAAAAACAAAAAGGGTCCAGAGTGCGGTCACATGGATGATAGATACGGGAGCTTCTGCAGGAAGACCACGGTGTTCTCGGCGTCTCCAACGATGAGGGTGGTGTAGTGGTGTGCCGGAGCCGTTCTCTTGGACAGGAGCTGCTCCATGTTTTTCAGCTTCACCGTCACCACGATCTCCGCCGTGGTGGGGCCGTACCTCTGCACCTGAAACGAAGAAAAGGTGATGACGCAATCACGACCGAGAGAGACCGCCTCCCTGAGAGATGGCGCACCGCTCAGATGATTGTGCCGTCCCGTGTACCTGCTCCAAACTGACTTCGTACTTGGGGAGGTTTGTGACCGACTCTCTGATTTGGTTCCCAAATGGCGGGTGTCTATTGACAATCTGAGCGAGAAAATGCATAGAAATGTTGAAAGTCACACGGGTGTCCTGAAACTTTTTATCAAAAAAAACGTCCATGACTCTTCCTACAGTACCGACTAACCAGCTCCAGCTCCCTGGGGTTGGTCTGCTCGATTTTGCCGAAGGTGGTGAGTCCTGCGTTCACCATGGCTGTTGACAGAGTCAGACCTGGAACAGACACACACACACACACAAGTGTTTATTCCGACCAACGTTTAAATCCCGACGTTATGGTTTTAAGGATACATTACCCCCACCTATTTTCTCCAGCTGCTTGGAGACGTACAGGGAGTTTTCCCACAGTTTGGCCCTGAAGCACTTGGCCAGGATCAGGGAGTTGAGCTGAGCGGAGAAGCCGGTCCTGGAGCGCTGGGTCAGAAAGTCTGACAGGCCTGATGGAGGTAGAGTGGTAATTTCACGTTGAGTATTAATAAAAAAAACATGTTTTCGCTCACTTATATCACTCAAAATATCTGTTAAGTCATATGAAGTCAAGAGACCAATGACCAATGGACGGGCAACTTGCAGAGCCGTAAAGCAAATTCCAAAACCCTCCCCTTTTTTTTCCCCAATATTATACATACATTTGCTGATGCGTGTTCCGTTTCTGAAGATTTTCGCCGTGTCTTGTGTAAGTCCGAACTCTTGAATTGGGATGGAGCCCAGCTGAGCCTGAATCAAGCTGGAGGGGAAGAGAGAAATACAACCAAAGTATAATAAACACCATTTTTGTAAATAGTCAAAAGAATATTGGGACCTAGTGGTGATCTCTGAGTGGTGACCTCTGTAGGCTAATAGGTGCGCCGCAATGTGAGGCTCGACAACGCCGACGAAAGACAGTTCTCAATCGTTTAATGTTTACTGTTCAATGTAAACATAGATCATTTAAGTTTACTTATCTATTTATTAGAGTTTACCTCTTTTTATTTGATTTGGTTTTGATTATTGTAAAGGTCGATTTTTTTTTGAATGCGTGTTGGAACAACCTTGATTTCTTTTGATTAACCCCGTGAGCCATTTGATATCAAGCCAGCCTGACAAGCCAAACTACACCGCGTTCCAAATTATTATGCAAATTGGATTTAAGTGTCATAAACATAAAATTTTTTGTTTTTCAATTAAACTCATGGATGGTATTGTGTCTCAGGGCTCTTTGGATCACTGAAATCAATCTCAGACACCTGTGATAATTAGTTTGCCAGGTGAGCCCAATTATAGGAAAACTACTTAAGAAGGACGTTCCACATTATTAAGCAGGCCACAGGTTTCAAGCAATATGGGAAATAAAAAGGATCTCGCTGCTGCCAAAAAGCCTCAAATAGTCCAATGCCTTGGACATGGTACCTTAGATATTTCACAAAAACTTAAGCGTGATCATCGTACTGTGAAGAGATTTGTGGCTGATTCAGAGCACAGACGGGTTGGTGCAGATAGAGGCATAATGAGGAAGGTTTCTGCCAGACAAATTCATGGGATTAAGAGAGCAGCTGCTAAAATGCCGTTACAAAGCAGCAAACAGGTATTTGAAGCTGCTGGTGCCTCTGGAGTCCCGTGAACCTCAAGGTGTAGGATCCTCCAGAGGCTTGCAGTTGTGCATAAACCTACTATTGGGCCACACCTAACCAATGCTCACAAGCAGAAATGGTTGCACTGGGCCCAGAAATACATGAAGACTCGTTTTCAAACAGTCTTGTTTACTGTTGAGTGCCGTGCAACCCTGGATGGTCCAGATGGAAGGAGTAGTGGATGGTTGGTGGATGGTTGGTGGATAGCCACCATGTTCCAACAAGGCTGCGACGTCAGCAAGGAGGTGGCGGAGTCATGTTTTGGGTCGGAATCATGGGGAGAGAGCTGGTGGGCCCCTTTAGGGTCCCTGGAGGTGTGAAAATGACCTCAAAGATCTATGAGGGTGGGAGGTAGTTGGCATCAAAACAGCAGCTCTGGGAGGCTATTCTGACATCCTGCAAAGAAATTCAAGCAGAAACTCTCCAAAAACTCACAAGTTCAATGGATACAAGAATTGTGAAGGTGATATCAGAAGGTGTCCTATGTTAACATGTAGCTTGGCCTGTTAAGATGTTTTTGATTGAAATAGCTTTTGATTTCAGTAAATATGACCTAATGTTGCAAATTCAGAAAATGATAATTTTCAGTTCGTTTCAACCTACTAAATGTTTTGAAACTCTGTTGTGCATAATAATTTGGAACAGTGCATTTTGAGTTTATTTTTGAAAAAAATACTGTTATCATTGGGAGGTTTGTTCAATAACATTCAAATTATACCCTAACGGTTGATGACTTGAAAATTATACTGACTGTCATTTGCATCGACTATTTAGGAAAATCAGAGAAAAATATAATTTGCATAATTATTTGGAACGAGGTGTAGTCACCACAACTGTGAGTAAAGCAAAACAAATAACTTGAAAGATAACGCGTTGGAAATGTCTATATCTAAAAGGTGTCTAAAGGGGCTTTTAGAAAACAAGTAGAAGGAAGCCAGACACCCTGACATGTTGACAGCCCCACAACTATTTTGCTACTCAGAAAAAGGCTGTAGTTTACCTACCAATTAACTTTCATCTCGTTGGATCGAATCTTTCCCTTCATAGGAAACCTGGTAAAATAATGCAACAATTGTAAAACACCTTCAAACATGATGTTTACACAGTAGTATGTTTAATTTTCTCTTAAAGTGTGACATGTTATGTGACCTGATGGTGATGCGGTTCTTATCTCTGTTCACAGTGTTCAGCGTTCTCTTCTCGTTCACTCTCAGCTGGATCTCGCTGAACTCTTTGCCCTTGGACACCAGCTCCACCTGCGAACGCAAAGCCTTGGCTTTCATTTCATAACTCGCTCCCTTATCCTTTTCTTTGATGTTGTGTCATTTCCCAAACAGGTGTAGTCATAATTCATTGCGGAAGCGACAGACGCCTACCAGCTCAGCAAGCGTCTCAGTGCCGGTCACGTTATTGAACTGTTTCATTGTGTGGAAGGCCACACAGTATCGAGCCATCAGCCTGCCCGCCTCTGGAAGCAAAGGACAATGAGGTTATTTTTTTATGTAGTATAATTCAATTTAATAAGAATCTACATACACAGGGCATGGGGTGCATTTTCATTGTGATCTTTATTAATTTGAATATAATATAATCGTGTGTGTGTGTGTGTGTGCGCGTGTGTGTGTGTGCGCGTGTGTGTGTGTGTGTGTGTGTGTGTGTGTGTGTGTGAGAATTTTATTACATTCCGATTTGAATAACAAAACAGGGGGAATATCACAGGTTCGATCACATTTTTGAGTATGAAATCCAAGCACCTCAAGGACCTGGTACGACCCCGATGACAGATGAATAGGGTTGAGTAAAAGAAAAACCAGGTACTTTTGACTTAATGACCTACCTGTTTAACGATCGTTCAGACTTACAACCAGCTCTCTGACCAGTCCATATTGTACACTGCGTACAATACCGCGGCGTGCACGCTGCGTCTCAGCGTCAAGCATCTCATCGTGCATCACCCTTTATTTATGTATGTATGTATGTGTGTGTGTGTGTGTGTGTGTGTGTGTATGTATGTGTGTGTGTATGTGTGTATATATATATATATATATATATATATATATATATATATAATAACTAATACACTGTATACATCTCATCTCATTCCCACAGTTTGTCAGTATTCACTACACTAGTGTTCGCAATGGCCACGCCCCCCTATCATGAACTAACACAGGTCCTCGCTTACCAACCAATTCGTTGAACGACCTGGTTGTGAGGAGTACCTGTAATCCGATACGATTCAATTCTGTTGTTTCTATTTCTGAACAATATTTTTGTAGTGCACGTCAGACGGTACACTGAAAAGTTGATACCTTTTCTCATCACGTATAAAAATGTCAATATATTTATATAGAATCGTATCGTAAGCTATCTTATCAATATCGAATTGAATCGATAGTCATCAAATCATGACCCTTTTGTATAAATATATGAAAGAATCATGGGATCCTGCTCAATAACCAACCTGAATAGATAAGCATGTATAAGGCACTGATGCCAACCCGAAGCAAAAACTGTGGCTTCTCTTTTTTTACCTGTGGGTTTGATGTTGATGTCCTCATCCATGCTAATCAGACCAATGGAGGACAGAGAGTTGAGGTTCCTCAGACAAAGCTCTGCAAAGAGGAGGAGGACACTACAATTAACTATCAGTGAAATCAATAGGATGCTGTAAACAGTTTGCGCTCGGCACATAGAACCAAACACACGAGCCATTAATGTGAGACTTGCGTAGACCACCACCTTAGAGATATAGCTTTAGAGCTTTAGCACTAGATGGGTAATGAACTCTAAATAAAGCACCAAAAAAAGGTTTAGAGCATGTGTTATTATTATCATGACCATAGCCTTCAAAAGATTATCTCATGGTATGACTGAACTCGAGGACAATGCAACACCACTGAAAGAAGAGAGAAAACATTCACTTCTCAGGCTAGTGAATACTTTAAATCCATTTATATCACCCAAAAACAAAGGTATTTCCAGACTGTTGTATGTGTCAACATGGAGGAGCAAAAGGAACTGGCCTTGCAATTTGGCTTCGATTCCACATCTGTCCAGGTCAGGAGAGAACCCTGCAGTGAGGAATCGACGTCCTTAAAACCAATCCATACTGCTTTCAAGATGTTTAAAAAAACAAAACAAAAAAAACCCAAAACACGACATTAAGAGCTCTGACCATAGTACTTTGGGTTCTTGATGGCTCGGATGTACAGGAAGGTGGAGCGTATCCAGTCCAGGGCCATGCTGACATCGCTGATGGTGTGGAGGACGATCTCCGCATTCAGGTGCTCCACCAGGTGACCATGTAAACTGGGGATATAGTGTGTGTGTGTGTGTGTGTGTGTGTGTGTGTGTGTGTGTGTGTGTGTGTGTGTGTGTGTGTGTGTGTGTGTGTGTGTGTGTGTGTGTGGAGAATGTGGCTTGCCTTGAGTTCTGTCAGTCATACCTGCTCTCAATGATCTCCACCCCATTCATAAGCTTCATGTACTTGTCTTTGGTCTGAGACTTGGTCATGATGACTGCAGTCGCAGAAGTGTCAAACTAGAGGAAAGCGAATGGAAAAACATTGACAACTTCCCACGATTCACTCTGATAAAAACCCACTTTTCTGCTTATACAGAGTTTTTATTGTTTGTTTTGCCATATGATATAAAACCGGTTCTTTCTTTCTTTTTGAACAATCTATCACTCCCTATATGGTCTACTGCATATGTTGTACATATAAAAAACTCTTAAACTAATTTGTATGAATAAGCATTTTTATAATCTCACCACCTTTTTAGGTTTCATTGGTTTATGTGAGTAACCATTCATAAAATGATTTAATGAGTGTATATGACTTTCAATGTGATCTATCTTTTTTAGGCAGAGCTATCTATTTTTCTATCTTGTAATGCTTTCTTTCATATGTTTTGACAATGTCTTTATAAATAAAGGCTATTATTGCTTTTTCGTTCGTTCACACACCTGTGGTCTACCAGCTCGGCCGATCATCTGCAGCATGTCAGCCTCACTGTATTCCTCACAGGAGCCGGAGACGTAGTGCATGGTGGACTTAACCACCACCAGGTGAGCGGGCAGGTTCACCCCCATGGCTAGCGTGCTGGTGGTAACTGAGGGACCAGAAATCTTCGGTTATAATAATAATAATTGTGCCTCTTGCTATTGTGCCGTGTGGCATTGAAATCATACTTGCCATGTGATCTCTAAACATCTCTCAACTCTTACCTTTGTCAAACAAGGAAAAACAAATAAAACTTGCAAGCATTTTAAGCCTTGAATAGTGGCACGAAGAAAAATATAGATGTTTAGTAGTAAAGCCTTCTCACACAGGACGGGTAGGTCTCCTAGGGTGAAGGCCTCCTCCACCATCCTCCTGTCTGAAACATCCACTCCTGCATGGTGGTATCCCACGCCAAGCACCACCAGCTCTGCAGCACAAAGAACATCAAACGCACACTTTTCACAACTGTTTGGCAGGATCACGCTCCCAGTCCGGGTCTTAAAAGCTGTTATTGTATGTAAGAGCACTACTGGAACTCGAGTAAAGGACTTAGACCCGATTCCGGAAATCTCTGTTGACTTAGTCTTGACAGTGAATTGCCTGGGACTTTTACTTGGCCTTGATCATTGCAGTCTCTTTATATAATTTCAAGACTGGTTAATTTTTTCAAAATTTAAAATCAATATTGAACATGTAAACTAATTTGTTTATTTTTATATTCTGTCTCTAACATGGAAAGCAAACGAAAGCCCATGAAGTAAACACAATTGAAGCACAATTCAGCCCCATTGAACTCAGACTGAACCCACGCAAAGACTCCTTTGTCTTGAATACAACACTGCTTACTTTACCCAAGACCATTGTACATATAGGTTTAAAAAGGAGATTGCTTCTGTATATGAAACCCATAACCATGGAATCTTATAAGGCAACAATATATTGTTGCCTTATCTTGCCTTAAGTCAGGGGTTGTCAACCTTTTTTGGCCCACGTCCTCATTTTTAGGTCTTTTATTCTTTCAACAACAGTAATTAAAGAGTGTGTGAATATTTTGTTTCTCTTTAATTCTTATTTTGGAGCCAGTATCACGAATACATATTTTTTAAATACATTTTCTAATTTGGTTATTTATGTCTATAAGCAACAGATGGGGTTGTGAAGTCCTCCAGGCATGTCAAACCCGGAATTATTGCCCATTCTGCCCAACAGACCCTGGTCCGGTGGTGTGTTGTTTGGAGTAAGGTTTGTGTGTGTGTTCTAAGCTAATATCAGTGGGATTAAAATTACTTTAATTAGATTACACTAACTAAATTACTTTTTATTATTATTTCTGACTGTACTGTCAAAGCTGACAGTGCATTACTGGTCAAGTGCAGATATCCCTCATTGCAGGTGAGGCAACTGTTTCATGTGAATTGGAGTATTGCTTCGGCTAATTTTTTTATTAAATAATGGAGCATAAAGGGGGTTCCAAATGGATTATGCAGAAATGATGATGTATTTCAAATGTATTTAATATTTATTTCATGAAAAAAATATATCAATCCAATAACAATATACAGTATCAGTCTTAAGCAATGTCCTCTGACGCTGTGTGCACATCATGTGACCCCACGTGGGGGTCGCCTACACAGTTATGAATATCTTCCTCAAATCATCAGCTTATCTCTAGAGGCATCTGAAAGTTTCTAGAAAAGCACTTACCTCTTAGTTTTGAATCGAGGATAGAGTTGCCATATTTCACCAGTCTGCAGAGGTTTACAGTGCAAAACACAGTCAACCAAATTGGAATGCGAATGAACAGTTGTGACTGTAAGAGGGCGACTTCATTTTATTAGTGGTAATTAACCAACCTTTGTTTGTGCTCGATGCTCATTATAAATCTGGAGTCCTTGGCCAAAACAGCTGCCGACTGCTGGACTCCTTTCCGCGTTGCGCAAAACTACCACGGAACAATTATCAGACTATTTATTCAAAAGACACACTATTTTTAATTGAGAAACACTTTACCGGTGATGGTGAAAATGATCAAGGGCACCAAGGGCAAACTTTAAATAAACAGTAATAACAAGTTTATCTAAAAATAAGTTGCGGGGAAAAAATACATATTGGTGCTAGATTTCTTTGCAAGTCAGACAGAACAACATACTGGTCCCACCCACAACTAATGTAGGCTTCTGACTGGAGTAGGTTTGAATGATGTTGGCCATCTTGTAGTTCAGCGACAAGTCAAACTTAAACTCTGTCTGGTTTGGGGTAAAGGGGAAGCCCAGCACCACCTTCCTCAGCTTCACCGGTCGGTGGCTCTCGTCCATGTCCAGGTAAGTAGCCTGACCACTCTCATTACTCAGCCAGTTGGCGATCTGGCAACAGACAAGAAACTCATCTAATAATATATGTAACTCTGCTGTATTAAGTATTTTCAATTAATAATGGAGAGACTGTGGTATTGCACCAGGGCCAGAGAGTTCTCCCTCTCAGCCATTACAACTGTGAACACAATCTCAGTGTAGCAGTAGCGCTGAAGCGGCATGACTTACATCAGAGATGTTTGGTATTGTGGCCGACACAGCCACGAACCTCACGGAGAGGTCTTCCTGGGGGTTCTCTGCTGTCCTGTGAGCATGCACCGTCTTCATCCTGCTCACCACCACCTCCAAGGTGGGGCCACGGCTCAGGTCCTTCACGACGTGCACCTGGAAATATGTGGAGGTACTGGATGTCCATCAGCTGCTCCATGACGAAGCCAGGCTGATATAATTAGGGTTTACTATAGGCGTGATATCAGGTCTATGCAAACTTAATATAATACTGTATGTAAAACAGAGCAGTCTGTGAACGCCTGTCTGACCTCGTCAATCATGAAAAGCCTGACGAGCTGTAGAACACAGTTGTCCCTCCGTTTCCTTGTCATGCTGTCCCATTTTTCCTGGGAGAAAAGAAAACTCATGGACTTTGATGAGGGCAGAGAAAACTGTGACTCATTACTATTATTTTAGATTTATCTCTACCACATGAATCATATACGGGCTTTAAAAAATAATTGATTTCAGAGCAACAATAGAACCTACGATCCAAATTCTACCATTGAAACAAAATTAAAAAAACCTTCCACGCCTGCATTAAAATGTACGTAAACATCTCTATGGTGCTGTGTCTCATTCAAAGAATCGTATAGATCGCTTTATTGACGGATTGAAGCGGCGAGACTCTTCACGACGTCTCTCACCGGTGTGGTCATGATGAGGTTGGCGTCCTGGATTTCAAAGAAGTCGTCGATCTCTGTGTCGCCGGTCAACTCCTTACAGGTCAGGCCCAGCAGACCAAATTTCTGATTCCAGTTCACAAAGCGCTGGCTGCACAGAGCTTTGATTGGAGCCACTGGCCAATTAAATAGATAAATATATAAATAGATTTTGAAGAAAGCGAGTCTATGTCGTTTATCATTATGAATCTTGGAACCAAGTTGGGGAATGCAACCTTTAATATTTTACATTACATTTAGTCATTTAGCAGACGCTTTTATCCAAAGCGACTTACAATTGTTCAAACACCGACGGACGCAGCCATCAGGAGCAATTAGGGGTTAAGTGTCTTGCTCAAGGACACTACAGCATGCTAGCAGGAGGAGCCTGGGATCGAACCAGCAACCTTTGGATCACTAGACCACCAGCTCTACCTCCTGAGCTACCATCCCCTGTTATTTTCTTTTACAGTTGGAACCAAGGCGCCAAGGTTTGATATCATTGTGCGCTGCTGGGGTATAGAGGTCTGAGGAACATGCCGCCGAGACACTATTCAAAGGGATAGCACAAGACCTCTTCCACATCTCCTAAATAATAATACACTCACTATAGACGGCCTTAACGTTGCTCCAGGGCTCGGTGTTCTCCATCAAAAGGCGGATGATGGCCAGCTCAAAAATAACTGTTTTACCAGACCCGGTGGGTGCAGAGGCCACAAAGTTATTTCTGGTGTAAAGAACCTGTGAATGGCAATGAATCGATTTTGCAGGAGATTCCTTTTAAAAATTATGAAATGTGTGTCATAACCATCATGGCCATTATTAATCCTCAATATCAGGTTTATGAACGTTTACCGTGAATAAGGATTAACATGTTTGCATACTTACGTCATCCAGGGCTTTAGACTGGACATAATTGAAAAAGGGAAACTCTTTGAAGACACATCGAAACTTAGCTGCTGTTTGAGAAGAATTCAGGAAAGCCAACCGCATTTAAAGTACATTCCAACACCAATCAAACGCTTCCCTCCGTCTCCCTCTTCTTATCACATGCTTAAAACAAAGGATACGGATCTCTGAAACCGGCCGCAGCACGCCACTCCCAGAGGAGCCTGTATAGGAAGTAAAATTCAAACAAAGAGACAATACACACACGCACACGCGCGCGCACACACACACACACACACACAAAATCTACCTCAAAATTCACTGAAACCAGACCAAACCCCAGGCCAAGCCGATCAGGTTGGCGCAGGTCTCCACCTAGTGGCCGCCATATTTATTTACAGTAGGGTGTCACCGGGTAAAGCTCACCTTGTTTCACCTCATCACAGCCCTAACACGTTATGGCAGTTGTGCTGCTATGATGGCCCAGAACCACATTCATTATGTACAGTGGCTTCTATACTATCAGCGTGTATCATGTCTAATGACCCGAGTGATAAGACGGCAGACACGGCACCTTGTATGCACAGAGGCTGAGGTGTCATGGGTTGAACGTGCGCTTGCTTTGTGCGCGGGTCCTGCATCTCCCCCCACGCCGGCTGCTGTGGGGGTTGGCTGCGTGCTGTAGATGAGCCCAGACGGGGGAGGGAGAAGGGGGGCCAAGGGAAGGGAGGAGGCGTCGACTGGCTAGCTGTCACCGGAGGAGGCTGAGGAAGGGGAGGAGGAGGGAGAGGCCCTGTCGCCATGGTAACCCGAGCGGAGAAAGTTTGAGGTCCAGATGTCGCCTGACCGCTGCTGCTGCTGCTGCTGCTCAGGTCATTTGTGTTGGCCACGTGGCTTCCACTATTCAGCCACGGACCACTGGAGGATTTGAACAGACTGTGGTAGAGGAGGAAGGAGAGAGTAGGAAAAAAACAAGGGAGGAAGGAGTCAAGGATTTGGGGGGGGCGGGGTGAGTTTGAAAATGTTGAGGCGTCTTGATGGACGAAGGTTATTATTTTCTTTGCTTTTTTTCCCCGGACAAATTCCCTCAGTCTTGCCTTCTCCGTAGAGGCGGGCTTTGCCCGAATTCCAGAAACGAGGGCCTTCTGCCGGCGTTGACGTGACCGGACTCGGGCGGGGTTTCATCTCCACTGCCGGCATGACCCGAGAAGCCTTCACCTCCCCGAACTACGTCACCAGACCTACTTCCGTCACCCTTGCTCTCCTCTCCTTTGCCCTGTGCAAGGCTCTGAGAACAGGTGTTTTTGGTTGTGAAGAGATTAGAGTCGGCTGAACTTTGCTTCATCGGGCGCAGGAACTTCTTGGGCTTTTGTGAGAAACCTATGAGACAGGCAGGCAAAAAGGGTGTGTGGAAAATGACGGTCAGCTTGCAGAGTCCAAATCATCGCTTCAACTTCATAAATTAATTTAGCAATGGAGGAAGGAATCCACTATGACAAATATTCTTCCGTGAATATTTAAAGATGTGTTTCTCAAGCCCTCTTGAGAAACACATCTTTATTCAATTAAAACAAGTTTGGGAAGGCATGTACGCCTATTCAGCTAAAGTCTTAGTCAGATTTGATATATATATTCGGTAAATATTTTGCCATAATAATAATTGCATAGGCGGCTGCTAGGGAGACTATCAAAATGTACTGCTTATTTTTGCAATTGTCCCAGTTTTTCGTAATTTTCCTAGTTTTTCCCTATTTTGACAGCTGGATACCCCTGCAGCTATTAAGTAACAGCTTAATTCAGCAAAGACAAATTATAAGAAAACACACGAAAACAACACATACTGCATGAGGATGAGAGCATTTCTGCCTCTTTCTGGATGTCCTGGGTACACGGGATCTCGGAGGCAGAAGGCGGGGGTTCCAAACCCCACGGTCTGGCCTCTTGACACAGCGGCTTTCTGAAAGAATGAAAAAGAAGATGAAATAACGAAAAATGAACAATGTAAAGAGAAAGAGAAGGTAAGAGCACTGAGGCAATAAGGCGAGCATTCCCTCCACTCACACTTTGTGGACAACAGGCCCCTCAAAGAAGAGGTTGTCCAGGGGCAAGACGCAGTCGTCAGGTTCCAGCATCTTCATTTATTTTGAGAGAGGCGTGAACACATTTATTGAAAGAGAAGCATAGTTAGATGTCACTTTGTGTTTTGTTGAACATCTTAGCCACTCGTCATTAGCAAGCCACAGCCCGCCGCCTGATGGCGCTGTTCTCTCTCCTTCTTTTTAAATAAGAAATGACTGGACTAGCTAGTAAGGCGTTAGCCGACGTCATTGATCAGAAGCAATAGTTGTTCGTTTTCCAGGTTGTCTACGTTTTTGACCAATTATTACCTTAGTGGTGTCGGGTGGGTATTGGGAAATTCAAGCCGCTTTGCCTTCTCTTTATTGTATAACCTGTTTGGCGTCGACAACTCCCCCGGACAGCCTTTGAATATGCACGACGCCCGAGGAAATAGCGCCAACAAGAGGCACGGGTGGCTCACTGCCAACAAAAAAATATATATATATTTTTTTATAGTCATAATAATAATAGTCATAATAATAATCGTAATAATAACATCAACTTTGTATCAACAATTCACACTAGGAGTCAAAAATAGGAAATTGTGCGAGTTTGAAACTGACTATAAATACTTTATTTGAATAAATTACAAAGGCGTGTAAAATAGCGAGTGGGACAGCCCCTGCGAGGTGGTAAAAGGCAATTTCTCCTTCTTCGAGTGAGCTTAAAAAGAAAACAACAACAACAACAACAACAACAACAACAACAAAAAATGAAAACACAACCTGATACGCAAAAAGAACGCGGTGATGGATGACGCTGAATTAATCAGCAGGACGCGGCCAACAAAGGCCTTTATGGAAAAAAAAAAAAATGACACCCATCCAGGGAGGGGTGGAATGGCAACATCTCTGGAAGGTTACAATTTTAGACAGTGTTTCTTGAGCCAGTTTGGCTTTTAGAAACGTTGTCAAAAATGGCACCAATGGTGATTCGTAAAAAAATCGGGGTTTTGTTTTTTTTTAATTTTGATTTTTTTAGGATGAATTAAAACACCGAGCGGCGTTGTCAACTTGAAAAAGAAAAATGTGCTACCTATAAAGAGATGGTCATTAACTCTGCTTTTTTATGCCTCCTATCTGGAAGAAACCATCTCTGCTACCGGGTAACGCGGCTTCGCAGCCTAAGCAACTCTAAATCGAAAGAAAGGTGGAAAACACAAGATGGACTGGTTGGTCATTTAAAAAAACAACAACTTTTTTTTCCTGCAAATAATATCATGTGGTTGTTGAAATAATGTGTTGTCGCTGTGTGTTCAGACTGCCGCCTGTACGCACGTCAACCCCCGTGTAAAGAAATGGACTTGCCCACACCAGACCACCACGGAAAATGGCGACTGTGAAATGGATGGAAGACGAAAGTAAGAAATAATTTAATGCAGCGTACGAAGCGCGCCCTGTCCGCAGGTAAAGCCCACTTGTTGTTTTTTGGTTTACGAGATCCAGCTATAGCGGGTGACGAGGCACCGTCCCCGTTGTTTGTAGTTTGGTCCCGGGATTTGTTTTTTTGGCGTGGAACAGAGCCTAAATGGAACGAGCTGCAGCTCCTGCAAGCGGCATCCAACAACACAGCGTGATAGAAACGGAGAAGATGCAATGCGAAAACTATGCCCTGCGTGGGGGAAACCGCTGTCTACTTGGTATGCCGATGCTCCTTAAATCAGATGGTGACTTTATTTCGGGTTGGCATGCCGGTGAGCAACTGTGCTCAAAGTTTTAACGGGAGAATACGAACCATTAGCGCTCATCCCGGTTCTTTTGCGTTGCAGTCCCGTGTATATGTTAGAAAAGCCATTCGTTGCCACCAGAGGCTTGAGTTGCTTTGCCACTTTTATTGCCCTTCAACGCTAGCGCTTCGTTTTCTTGCGACCTTGCTACCGTTTGGCATCTATTGACAGGTGATCTATACCGTGTGATCATCCATTTTATATTTTGTGCTACATGAGTGTCAGTGCGAATAATGCCAACACAACTCAGCACAAATGTTGTAGGTAAGGTCTACATTCGATTGTTTACTTTTAATGAAGGCAAAAGTTGAAAAATGATTCAATTTCGTGTTCAAGATCAGTCTCTAGGTGTCACTGTTGGACAATTTATATTTAACGCTTTATATTTAACGCTATCGTTATTCTCGTTTTTTTTGCTTACGAAGACATATTTCCCAAAAAGGCGCTTTGGCTTCCATTGAACCACATTCATATTTGATCGCTCGTCTTTTACAGAACCGTATAAATTGTCTTTCCACCGGTTATCTTTGCCCACCAGCTAGCTAGCTAGTGAATGTAGTAAACCGAACTTTGCACCAAATCCACAGTCAAGTCACAGCAAAAGTGTCCCCATTGCACACGGTTCTTGTGTTGCTCCATAGGGAAACGGAGTAAAATAAAATGACCTACATCTAAAATAAAAACACCCTGTTGTGGCGCCCCGATCACGGGAACTCCATCGCTGCAACGCGCATCGTTGGTACTGTCGGAGAGGGACACAGGTACGTAAATTGCGGGCGATTGCCCCCTCGCCGTGTCCCTGACGCTGCGCATCGTCGTATATTATTATTGAGGGGGACAACTTTTTTTCCCAGGAAGGGGGGGTATGACCCCCCTGTGATTTCCGCCCCTGAATACGTTGACACCCAACATTAATAACGTGATTATTTTATATACTTACTTTACTATACTTTATTACTATCCACTTCCTGTGGCATTATGCAACTGTAGCCTTGATTTGTAATGGTGGAGCGATTTGTGCTCTAACTATCGCAATCAAATAACAATTAACGTTATCACGCCACATTTATATTTACACATCAATGTTCTTAATGGCAAGAACCCCACTATGGCCATGGGGGGAGCTCCTATTTGCTTCTTTTTCAGCAACATTTGCTGTTGCCTAAAAAATATATATATATATATATATATATATATGATTGCGTCAGTTCTCCCTGCCACATGCCACCGAGTGGTGTTTTCAGACACTCCAACACAGAGACACAGGCAGAGATATTGCAACCACACCAGTTTATTGGAGAGTGGCAAGATGTAACAAGCCCGGAGCAGATGGACACATGTTGTGACAAAGGCTCCACCCTATGTGTGTGGCCATGGGTGATTTACCTGTTTCTTGTTGATTTCTCTAACTAACAGCCGTACAGCCACCCTGATCCCGGGCCCAGTTACCTAGACCCAAGATGGGTGTGGCTGCTTAAACCACACCACTCCCACACCACATTACCCTAACACCAAACTGACACCAGGGACGAACCCCCCCCCCCCCCAACCAAGCACAAACAAAAACAAAAAAAACACAAATTCAAATAGCAGACTCAGAGATAGAAGGTTGCCATACCTTAACAAAACAAATTCCCAGACTCTGTGGGGTTACCATACCTAACAAAGATAACAAACAATAAAACAACCAGACTCTGACACAAGGTCCCCATACCTCAACATAATAAAAGTCCTGACTCTGAAACAGGGCTCCCATACCTTAAACAAACAAGAGTGTCCAACAAAAACATTCCCCTTTCCTGGAGACCTGGAACCCCGGAACAGCACAGTCCATGGGTGACCCTCCCCCAGGGTGACGAAACAGACTACCCCCTGTCCCCTCCCGGAGTGTTGGGCCTCGGGCTGCTGTGCTGCCTGGTGGAGGTGTAGCCGGACTTGGCTGTTGTGGGGGCTGCTTGGAGGCTGCTTGGAGGGGTGGCCTGGCTGCTGGATGGTCCCGGTGGTGGCTGCTGGGTAGAGCAGCTAGCCACAGGCGGTTACCCAAGGTGGCTGCTGCGGCTGCTTCTCCCCCAGTCCACTGCTGGACATCCTTGGTGCGGCTCCTGCCATTTGGGAGACGGCTAGTGCTGTGGCTGCCTGTCAACCTGCTGGTGGCTCCAGTGCGCCTTTGGACAGCCCTTCCGTGTTCCTTCCTTGTGCCGGAGAGTCCCTTTTCAGGCGCCACAGTGTCAGTCCTGCCTGCCACACACCACCCAAGTGTTTTTTTTCAGAGCCCTCCGACACACAGTCGGGGACACAGGCAGAGATGTTGCAAACACACCAGTTTATTGGAGAGAGTGGCAAGATGTAACAAGTGGGAACAGATGGACTAATGTTGTGACAGAGTCCCCCCTCCAGGTTGATTTGCCTGTTGCTTGTTGATTGCTCGTTGATAACCCAGTACTCGTTGATAACCCAATACAGAATGCAGTACAGTATGCAGCGTACGGTACAGCAAGGCAGTAGGGCCTATGTGTGTGTCTCAGTGAGGGCCCCTGGTGAATTCAGCATTGACAGTCCTTATGGCTTGCGGAAAGAAACTCAGTTTCAGTCTCTTTGTCCTCACCGTGTGACTGCAGAGGTGCTTGCCCGGACGCAGCAGCTGGAACGGTCCGTTTGGGGTGGTGAGGATCCTTCATGATCCTGCAGGCTCTGCTACTACACCTCCTGGTGTATAAGTCCTGCAGGGGGGGAAGGTATTTCCAGTGGCATAGGGTGGCTGAATGCACCACCCTCTGCAGGGCCCGCCTGTCCTGAGCCATACTGTTCCCAAACCAGGCCGTGATGTTGCCTGTCAGGATGCTCTCCACTGTTCCAGGGTAGAAGGACTTGAGAATCCTGACGAGCCCCTGAAAATTGGTTTGTCCCATATGTTAGTTTGAGGCAATGGGTTGATATATCGGGCCATCCCAATCTATTGGGTGTCGTAAAAAAAATGCTGCAAAACAAGTTTCTGCCTGCTAAAGCAGAATATGAAGACAGAATGAAATTCTCAAGTCTTGTTGCATGGACAACATAAAGGGATTCCTTTACTAGGCCTTAATTTGGCAACTTTTCTCAGCAGAATCATATGGGCTTGCTGGGCATTAAACTGTTTGATGCTTCATGTACAATTCCAGCAAATGATACATGCTGCCTTGGGTGTGAAAGTATCCATGAAGATTTCATAAGTGTCTTCAAATGCTGCCTTATAGCACCAACAATATACTCTATATACAGGTACTCCACACTTAACAACCTACCTGTTTAACGACCGTTCGGACTTTGGACCAGCTCTCTCACAAGTCTGTATTGTACGCTGCGTACAATACCGTGGCGTGCGCGGCATCAAGCATCTCATCGTACATCGCCGTTCTCAGTCTGTCAGTATAAACAAGACTAGCGTTCGCAATTTCCACACCCCCTTACCGTGAAATTACACAGGTCCTCGCTTATCGACCAATTCGCTTAACGACCTGGTGCTGGGAACGGAACTCGGTTGTTGAGTGAGGAGTACCTGTATACCATTATACTCTATACAAAATAGAACTATTGACCAGTTTGCGACCAGTTTCTGCAACTTTCTACCCTCTCTGCAATTGGTCCAAATATCACATGATTGGTTTTGACTTGGTTGATCGGTCTGGGAGCTTGTGAACTTGTGTGTAAGTTAAGTGCTAAGCTGAGAATGCTGGGTGTGCAGGTGAGTGATTCTGGCATCCCAGAACTCATTGTTGAGCCTTCTTGGGCCTTATTCAACTAAATATTTGTGAAAACGGGTGTTCACTTCAAGGTTCAAGATGTTAATTTATCACATACACATATATCTCATACATATACAGTACATACGAGCATACATATATGCAGTGAAATGTCATTGCAACGCACCCAGAGATTATGCACGATAACAATTGGCACAATAACTAACTCATTAACTAACTAAACTAACTTATTTTTAAAATGTAATTCAGTTAGTAAATACAATAAAATAACAGTAAAAAAAGGGAGTATACTGAGTGGGAATACAAAATAGAAATAAGAGGAATAGGCTATGTATATACAGATATGTCTAGTGAAGTGGCATGTGAATAAAGTAACGTAGTGTGTGTTGAGATGTACAGTTATACAACAGTACGGCACAGCAAGTGGCAGCAAGTATGCGATAACCGAGTACACTGATACAGAATGCAGTACAGTATGCAACATATGGTGCAGTAAGGTAGTGGGGCATACAGTGGGGCAAAAAAGTATTTAGTCAGCCACCAACTGTGCAAGTTCTCCCACTTAAAAAGATGAGAGAGGCCTGTTATTTTCATCATAGGTATACCTCAACTATGAGAGACAAAATGAGGGAAAAAAAAATCCAGAAAATCACATTGTCTGATTTTTAAAGAATTTATTTGCAAATTATGGTGGAAAATAAGTATTTGGTCAATAACAAAAGTTCATCTCAATACTTTGTTATATACCCTTTGTTTGCAATGACAAGGTCAAAGGTTTTCTGTAAGTCTTCACAAGGTTTTCACACACTGTTGCTGGTATTTTGGCCCATTCCTCCATGCAGATCTCCTCTAGAGCAGTGATGTTTTGGGGCTGTCGCTGGGAAACACGTACTTTCAACTCCCTCAAAAGATTTTCTCTGGGGTTGAGATCTGGAGACTGGCTAGGCCACTCCAGGACCTTGAAATGCTTCTTACGAAGCCACTCCTTCGTTGCCCGGGCCGTGTGTTTGGGATCATTCTCATGCTGAAAGACCCAGCCACGTTTCATCTTCAATGCCGTTGCTGATGGAAGGAGGTTTTCACTCAAAATCTCACGATACATGGCCCCATTCATTCTTTCCTTTACACGGATCAGTCGTCCTGGTCCCTTTGCAGAAAAACAGCCCCAAAGCATGATGTTTCCACCCCCATGCTTCACAGTAGGTGTTCTTTGGATGCAACTCAGCTTTCTTTCTCCTCCAAACACAACAAGTTGAGTTGTTACCAAAAAGTTCTATTTTGGTTTCATCTGACCATATGACATTCTCCCAATCCTCTTTTGGATCATCCAAATGCTCTCTAGCAAACTTCAGACGGGCCTGGACATGTACTGGCTTAAGCAGGGGGACACGTCTGGCACTGCAGGATTTGAGTCCCTGGCGGCGTAGTGTGTTACTGATGGTAGCCTTTGTTACTTTGGTCCCAGCTCTATGCAGGTCATTCACTAGGTCCCCCGGTGTGGTTCTGGGATGTTTGCTCACCATTCTTGTGATCATTTTGACCCCACGGGTTGAGATCTTGCGTGGAGCCCCAGATGGAGGGAGATTATCAGTGGTCTTGTATGTCTTCCATTTTCTAATAATTGCTCCCACAGTTGATTTCTTCACAACAAGCTGCTTGCTCAGTTTTCCCAGCCTGGTGCAGGTCTACAATTTTGTTTCTGGTGTCCTTTGACAGCTCTTTGGTCTTGGCCATAGTGGAGTCTGGAGTGTGACTGTTTGAGGTTGTGGACAGGTGTCTTTTATACTGATAACGAGTTCAAACAGGTGCCATTAATACAGGTAAGGAGTGGAGGACAGAGAAGCCTCTTAAAGTAAAAGTTACAGGTCTGTGAAAGCCAGAAATCTTGCTTGTTTGTAGGTGACCAAATACTTATTTTACCGAGGAATTTACCAATTAATTCATTCAAAATCCTACAATGTGACTTCCTGGATTCTTTCCCCCCATTCTGTCTCTCATAGTCGAAGTGTACCTATGATGAAAATTACAGGCCTCTCTCATCTTTTTAAGTGGGAGAACTTGCACAATTGGTGGCTGACTAAATACTTTTTTGCCCCACTGTATGTGTGCGTCTCAGTGAGGACCCCTGGTGAGTTCAGCATTGACAGTCCTTATGGCTTGCGGGAAGAAACTCCATCTCAGTCTATCTGTCCTCACCGTGTGACTGCGGAGGTGTTTGCCCGGCCGCAGCAGCTGGAACAATCCGTTGTTGGGGTGTTGATTATTTATGAGCCTGCGGGTTCTGCTACTACACCTCCTGGTGTATAAGTCCTGCGTGGAGGGGAGGGGAAGGTAGTTCCAGTGGCAGTGGGTGGCTGAACGCACCACCCTCTGCAGGGCCCGCCGTGTGAGCATTCAGAGCGCCGCGGATGGATTTATCAACCCACGATGTCTGGTTTGGAAATATCCAAACCTTAACTGTGAGGACGATGCTGTCCACTACCGTGGCTACGAAGCTCATAGCTACTTCCGTAAACTCACTGATGTCATTGGAGCATGATTGGAACATGTCCCAGTCAGCATCACTCAGAGCGTCCTAAAGCACGGGCTGTGATTGTCCAACCACCGTTTTACGTCCCTCATCACTACTGTTCCATGTATGATGCAAGGCTTGTAAACAGGAAGTAACGAGATGGTGGCCTGGTCCGACTTCCCTGAAAGCAGGGAGCGAGACTCTCTTGTATCCGTTCTTGTACCGTGTATAGCAGTGGTCCAAAGTTCTTTCTCCCCTGGTAATGTGTTGATGGAAATTAGGCAGAACTTTATTAAAGTTCACCCTGTAAAAGTCCCCAGCCACCACCACAGCCGCATCGGGATGTTTGTTTGGAAGTCTGCACAATACATCATATAGGTCTGATAGGTGTCTGTGTCAGTGTCAGCGCTCGCGGTGGAATATAAACGACTGTGATGATGACCGTGCTGAATTCTTGGGGGAGGTAGAATGGACAGCACGAGATGGTCAGCTGTTCCAGGTGCGGCGAGCAGGAGCGGGAGAGGGTCTTGATGTTGTTGGGGTTACACCAGCTGCTGTTAGTCATGAGGCAGATGCCTCCACCCTTGGATTTCCTTGACTCCCCCGATCTGTTGGCGCGGAACACGGAGAAAACCTTGGCTGGACATATGGCATGGTCCGGCACCAGCGGGTTCTCTGTCAGGCAGAAGACGCAACAGTTTCCCGTATCCCGTTGGAATGTAATCCTCGCCCGAAGGTCATCCATCTTATTTTCCAGGGACTGGACATTTACCACTTGGTAACGTCAGTGAAATACCTACCTTTTGTAGGGCTGTACCCGACTCTGAATTTTGTCAATCTAATCGGATTCGGCTGTTCAATGTGAATATTCAGCTATTCGGCAGCAGGGGAGCATCGAGGAATGGTATTAAACAGGCCCCGGGGATAAATTATTAAAGACCGTAGTATCGATAAGTTCTCATGTTGCCGGTACAATAAACGGTATTGGAGAAATTAAGAAAAATTACTTTCTATTTTATTAGGCTACAACACCCATTTCTAACTTCCAATAAAGTTAAGATATTAATCCAAGAAACATTTTTAGATTATTAGAAGAGACATCTCTCCTCTCTCTCAATCACTGGAGATATGCACGAAGGGGACGAGGCCAGCTTCCTCTGCTCGGCTCTCACACACGCACGAGGAGACGAAGGCGCAGATTGCACCATGCGTAATGCCCAGAAAATAATGCTGCTGATTCTGCTCTTAATTTGTTTTAGTTTTTCTCTTAAAAATTAAAAAAAAAAGAACAGATAAGAGTACCGTTAAAGTACCGGATCGATAATCTTAACACTACCAATCCCTGATACATAACTCTATTCCCCTCTATTTTGTACCCCCGCTTTGTATTATCTTTTTGAGTCTTATTTAATTTTTATTTTATGTATATATTCTATTCACTAGCTGCATTACGTTTAAGGAATCAGTTAGTTTCAGTTAGTAAGCTAGGTAGGAATTAGGTTAGCTATTATGCTCGGTTTAGTAACTAGAAGAAAAAAAAAGATACTACTGCTCGACTTGAAGAATCAAAGTAGACTGACAGGTTTCCCACTGATGATTAGACTTGTTGACTTTCAGGGGGCAGCCCTATATTTTTCTCACTTTTCTATATATGTCAAAAAATTACATTGTGTCACACATTGTTTGAGTTTGATTTCACTTCTTTGTCTTTAACCTAGAAAGATGACATCTTTCTAGGTTTGTAGGTTTCTAAAGAGAAGGCTACACAGCATATGAAAATAAAGATGTAACAGTGACAGACAAACAAGTTTACAATCAAAATATTTTATTGACTGCATCAACAATGAGGTAAAGACAATGTTCAAAATAATTCAAATAAGAAAAGCAATAACTGGAATTTAAACTGTGAAATAAACTCAACAGCTTCTCGGGTCAATTGTTCAAAATAGACAGGTCGTTGAACCCACGACCAATGACATTGTCTTGCCAAGGAATACATCCCTCCAGTGTTTGAAAGACTTCCATGTTTATTTTTTTCACCTTTATGTCAAACAAAGACAAGTTCAAGTTCAAATTCACTGGCAACTCCTCTCGCTGTCACAACAAGGTAGCGCATAATATGTGCTTCTTTCACCACCGCTAGTGTTGTTTTGCTCTGGGGTGTTTTTCTGTTTCCAGCAACTCGCTCTGATTGCCACTGAATCTGCGACCCCTAGTGGCATGGAATGGCATATAAAGTAGTAGACCGAGTTCTTATTGAGTATTCTGCTGACGGTGTTCTGGGACATCTTCCACTGTGTTTCTTACGTATTATGTTCTCATGTCTTTATAACTTGACCTCCCACTTCAGTAGCAACCTGCACCTGCTCATTATCACAATAAGTGTGCTCCTCTGAACAGCAAATGGCAAATAATGTTGCGGCAACTCTCCATATAAAAGGAGCTTTCACATAGGATGCGGTGAGCGCTGCCCTCGCCACTAGGAACGCCGATGCAGAGCTGGGCCCATCACATAGTATACGGGTGCGCTCCGCTCAGTGTAGCACACACATGCGTACTTTTGGGACCGCTGTCATTACTTCGCCAACAGGAATATTGTTTATGTCATTATTGTTTTAAGTCCAGTTGGCCTGTATGAAATGTTACTTTACTTATATATTATATAGGTCTTCAGATCTTATTTTAATGACAGTGATTAGGCATGGTCATATCTTGTAGATCAGCGGTTCCCAACCTTTTTGGACTCGCGGCCCACTTGAAAATCTCCAAAGTGTGGGTTAAAAATAACCTTGTAACTATGGAGTTTTCCCGTAACGTTAGTAACGTAAAACTAACAATAACAGGAGCACATTAATATTAACTCACCTAATGAGAAGGCTGATGTTACATGGCAGACACCAAATGCTTGATGTCTGGCTTGAGGGATAAGTCTCGGGCGAAGATCTGGATAAACATTGAGTTTATTCCTGTATTTCATCTTCAATGCCACAAGCGCAGAAAAGCCAGTCTCACAGAGATACGTCGTCGTGAAAGGCATCAGAAATCGCACAGCTCTGTTGGACAGGTCGGAATACTCAGAAGCAACATGAAGCCAAAGGTTTGTCAGGTACTTCTGTGAGAAAGCTCAGGCCTGCGAGGGTCTCGTCACTATGGCTGGTGAAGGGGTTTTCGAAACCAGCTGCACTGCACATCGGGGATGGGGAAGTATTCGCACAGCTTGGTCCTCAAACAATGCAGATGCTCTTTGACATGATTGACCATGGTGACGGGAAGCTGCATTTCTCCTTTGTCATAAAATCCGACAGATTCTCAAACGACTCAAAGTGTGACTTGGTGCGCTTGGCCCACATATAAATTTTTCTTGTGGTTGCTTCTATTTTATTCTGGACATTGAACATGGTCACTGCTTTTCCTTGGAGACTGAGGTTGAGTCCATTTAAGTGGCTGAAAATGTCAGCCAGGTATCCCAATTTAGCCAGCCACTCAAAATCACTGAAGCGATGTGCGAGTTCAAACTTTGTGTCGAGAAAAAACACCCTCGCCTCATTAGACAATTCAAAAACTTTCCCCCTTGAGAGCCACCAGACTGCAGCGTGTAACAGAAGCTGATTATGGTCACTGCCCATCTCGTCACATAAAACGGAAAATAAACGTTTTGTCTCAAGGTGATGGCGTAGTTTACATGGCTTCAGAGCTTCATTTGATAAAACTCGGAACACACCACGCACAGCAGTAACGGTTCGTCTTCCGTGCCTGTCCAAAAAATTCCCAATGATAAATATTCAGCACTGTACTTTCTCCGAACCTTCAGACAGGCGGGACTGTCCCGCCTGTCTGATGTCCTGCCGGGACTTCACTTGTGGATGATTCACCAATGGCTCCTTTCCTTTTCAGTGTGCCTGATGCTAGCCAACTATCCATTTTGATTATCACCTCAAGTTCAAAGACATACAGGTACACGTCAATCATGGTCCGGCTTGGATGTAGTACGCCCTAACATAGGTTCCTATCTATCAGGGATGATGCATTTTTGAAGGTTTGAAAGAAAAAATACCATTAAATTATTATAATTTTTTTTACATTTAAAAACGTTTTTGCAATAGTTTAGTTATTTTTTTCAATAAAATATGTCTTGCCCATGATTTGGCGGCCCACTTGCAATACCCTCGCAGCCCACAGGTTGGGAATCGCTGTTGTAGGTAATATTTATTGGCCATTGGTCATTTATCACTAATCTCCACTGCATTTAACACCTCTCCACTTGGTAGGAAACCTGTTTCCAAGACAGCTATTTCCTTCCCAGGTCTCAAACCTGTAAGGGCAGGTTATCTTGAATCTTGAATCTTGTGGAGCTGTGGGAATTTGGACACAGTTTTGGACTCAGTTTCTCCTCCATATTGCACAGATACTTTGTGTTTGCTTCACCTCTTGTTTCAATTGGCCCAAAAGAGATTACGTCATGGTGCACTGCATAGTGCGCACCGCGTGCTATATTAAATTCCCTTTAATCATACACACACATTCGAGAGATTTAGCTGTCATTCAACCAAACATTAGAATGGGCAAGATCTTGGCGCCAGACATGGTGTTTCCAGCATCTTAGAAACTGCTGTCCTCTTGGATTTTCTCGCACTACTAGAGTGAACAGGGAAAGATGGAATGAACAAAGAACATCCCCTGGCTGTCACTCCTCTCGAGTAAAACACCTTGTTAGTAAGAGGCCGAAGTGAATGGTCCATGCTGGGTGTTCTTCCATCAACTAAAATCAAGAAGTTGAGGCTACAGTGGGCACATAGTCCATACATTTGGTGATGAAAGGAAAGACTATTTGGTCTCTATCTACAGAAAAAAGTGGATGGAAGGGTCAGAAGTTGCAGACTTGTATCATGTTTATATATGATATCATGTATCCATGGATTCCTTTTTCATTGCCAGTTGTACAGGCCGCCAGCAGTATAAGAGTGTGGGTAATTTTCTAGGCACACATTAGACCCTTTCCAGTTGAATGCCACAGCATCATTGCTACTGTTCATACCCTTTTCCAAACTGATCAATCCAAGAGGATTACGTACCATCTCACAAAGCAAGCATTTCTCAAGCTGGTCCCACAAACACGACTGTGACTGTGGTTGACTACAATGGTCTGAAAAGTCTCCCGATCTCAGCCCAATAGAGCACCTTGGAAAAACCCTTGGTTGAAGCCAGTTTTGATTGGACTTGCCTGTTCTCACAGTAACACATTTGTTGCTGAAAAATTGCTTTCAGGATGGTAATTTCAGCAAATCCAATTCTGTTTTCAGCCAGTCTTGTTCCATTTAGGTTTCTCATAACTTCCTGTTATGAGACAATGGGGTTCCATTATGCTGAGGTTAATAGGCACCGCATGCCTTACTAAGTTTCTAAACTCAATGTAATTTTCCAGGGAACATGAAGGTATTTCTATCTGTATTATCTAAGGTTAGCAAGTATTAACTGGGGTAAATAATAGTTGAATTCATTAATTATTGTTTAGATTTTCCATTCATTTTCTGTCTGGGCGAATAGGGCTGCCTACAACATGCGAAGCGGATACATAAGCTATTTAAAGTGTACTGTCACATTAACACACTCTGAAGTGTATCTTATTGGTTTCAACAAGATGAGCACCTCATGCAACCCTGGTTGGGTCTGGTGACATTATCTTGCTGTAGTTGTGGGAGTGCATAGCAACAATCACATTTGAATGCACACAACTCCATTGTAGTGAATTTAATATTTGTGTATTGCAGACGACTTAATCCAAAATTGTTTAACTTATTAAGAATTATGGATGAGCAGTAAGCCATAAATGCAGCACCTTTCTCTGCCATAAAGCATTAAGAGTTCTCAAGATAAGTCTAAGCAAATTGTCATGTGTCATGATTATGAACAGTCCTAAGAGTGCTTGATTTTTCTCTTTCAGGTCACGCCCACAGAAATGTCATGTCTGGCAGCTCTTGATGAAGATGACAAAGATGCAGATCCCGAAATGAATGCCCTCACACTCCTCCACGAGCCGTCGAGAATGACGCAAGAACCAATCTCTTACATTGACTCTTTCGGCAAGCCTTCTCCTCTGAAGCAAAGCAACGTTGTTGATATTTTGACAAACACTGAT